>NW_025802984.1:0-28424 GCF_021613505.1 Equus quagga
GACCCTCTCCAGGGGATCTGTCTCCACTGGGAGAGTGTACACCTCAAGTCTGGGAATATGGTCTCTTTCTGAGTGTGGGTTTCCTTCGCAACTGCAGGCCAGCAGGCTGCTTCTATGAGCTGAGTGGAATATTCCTGTTTCTGTCCTCGGATTCCTTGATCCTCTGATTCCATTTCCACATGGGGTTTGAAAATGTAATTTTAGAGATATGATGTGACCAAGGCAAAAATTTGTGGAAACCAGCAGTTTTTTTCCATTTAGACAAGAGAACCTCAAGATGTGCGATGGGTGTATGTCAGTTCTCAGGTACATTTTCCATGTTTAGGTCAGTCTTATTCCTGGGTAAATCTAGTGGAGGCACAAAACAAAATGCCCCTTGTCTTTTTTGTTAGAAAGAGATTGGTAAGTTTTTTATGTTTTACAGTTTTATGTCCATTAGTGTTTAAAGGATGAAATCTTGGAATGGTTTCCTATGTAGAAATGTTAAAACTAAAAGTTATTTAAAAATAGTGATCAAACATAGGAAAATATGGCATATATAAATCTCTCCTTATTTCATTTTAGGTTTTTGAGGAAGATGCGCCCTGAGCTAAGATCTGCGCTCATCTTCCTCTATTTTATATGTGGGATGCCTGCCTCAGCCTGGCGTGGTAAGAGGTGCGTAGGTCCACGACCAGGATCCAAACTGGTGAAGCCCAGGCCTGTGAAGCAGAGCACGTGGACTTAACCACTGTACCACTGGGCCAGCCCGTCTCCCCTTATTTTAAATAAATAGTGTGTGGGAAGGTTTAAAAAATTCATCAGAGAGGAAACACTTAAGGAGACTCCCTGCCTGCGGTCCTGCCCCACTCTTCTCCTCTGACTCCAGCCTCCCTACATGACCAGTTTTGCTCACTGCTTCACCATCCTCCTAGTGGTTCTTTATATAAAAACAAGCCAGTGTGAATGCCTGTTTTTGTCCCCAAAGTTTGTTCTTGTAATGAATGGGAGGGTTTGATGCTGATGATGTTTGACGATTGAACACTTAAGCCTCGCCCTCCCTTTTCCCCTGGGCCTTCTTCCCTGGACAGGCTGATGAGAAAACCTGGAGGCTCCTGCACTGTGGGCTGCTGCTTGCTGGGCAGCTCCTCCTGGGCACCGTGCTGCCCTGTGTTGCACTGTTGACCCCTCCAAGCCTGGGTTCTAACTGTGCAGGAGTCTGAGTTGGCAGTTTTGGAAATTCCCGTCTTCTGAGAGCAGGAGTCTGGGAATCAGGCCCTCCTTAATGTGATCTTCTGTCAGTGTCTTGCGTGGCACGTGTGTGTGTGTTGAGAGTGAAGGGGAGACTGAGGCTGGAGTCACCTTGACATTAGGGGGAGTCTGCGGTTATGAGGATGATTGTACACTGTCACTGAGCTGAGCCCATCCGATGGTCACTCCTTCAAGAGCAATTATTTCAGAGAGAAAGAAGAGACAGGAAAGTGCAGCCAGTAGGAAGCAAGATTCCAGAGGGCTCCCCAGGGCCCCCAAGTCACTCTGCCGCCGCAACAGAGGGTCTATTGCAACAAAGACCCTGACCCTCTGGGTTATAGTGACAACACCACAGTCTGACTTTGTCAGAGCAAAGGGATTGTTTCAAACCAACTTAAGCCCAGGCACTTGAACTCTATAAAGCAACCAGTTGTCTTGCCCCTTTGTGGGAAAAGAACTCTGGAAATCTCTTGACTCAGAGATCCCCAATATAGAAGTCAGAGTCACACTTGTATGTACACTAATAGGTCTACAATAGCAGGACACTCGTCATCCTCCTTGGGGTCTGACCCTACTGATAGTGACCATGGCACTTCTCAGAGGATCCAGTGCTGTGCTCCCCAACAAGGCATTCGATGGAAGTTTCCCCTCCCCTGTGGGTCTCAGGCTCCTAGAGCACCAGACTGGCTCCCTGAGATCAGTTGAAGTCATGGCACAACTAGAAGGACCTATGACTAGAATATACAACCATGTATTGGGGGCTTTTGGGAGAAGAAGAAGAAAAGATTGGCAACAGATGTTAGCTCAGGGCCGATCTTGAAAAAAGAATAACTTGAAGTCAGTTGAATGAGAAATGTCTTGTTTCAGTAAAAAAGGGGTGAATTGTCATGAGTCTGTCTTCATCATTTTTTCAAAAGACACCGGTTTTAAGTTTACAGAAAAACTGATTAGAATTGACAGTTTGCACATAACCCTTCTCTCTGCATCCACACAGTTGGCACTCTTTCACATTTGGTATCACTGTGGCACACTTCTTACAATTTCCAAGCCCATGTGGATGGATTACAGTGCACGGTGCACATTAGCACTGACTCTGTGTCTTACACACTGTGTGGGTTTTGGCAAATGTGTAATGACGTGTCCCCATCATTTCTGTATCATGGAGTGTAGTTTTGCTTCCCTGAAACTCCCCTGTGCTCCACCTGTTGACTTATCCCTCCCTGCAACCTCCAGACCCTTCACAAGTAAAGATGTTTCTAGTGTCTCATACTTTTCTCTTTTCCAGAATGTCATGTGCTTGGAATCATACACTGCAGAACCTTTGTCACATTGGCTTCTTCACTTAGGAATAAGTTTTAAGGTCCCTCCATGTGTTTTCATGGCTGGATACCTCACTTCTTTTTATCATTGGACGGTGTTTCGTTGTTTGGATGCACCACTGATTGACTGTTCGATACTTGAAGGACATCTTGTTCAAAATTCTAACTTTTCCCAATTATGAATAAAGTGCTTATAAACATTCTTATGGGCTGGCCCGGTGGCACAGCAATTAAGTGTGTATGTTCTGCTTCTCAGCAGGCCGGCGTTTGCTGGTTCAGATCCTGGGTGTCAACATGGCACCGCTTGACAAGCCATGCTGTGGCAGGCGTCCCACATATAAAGTAGAGGAAGATGGGCACGGATGTTAGCTCAGGGCCAGGCTTCCTGAACAAAAAGAGGAGGATTGGCAGTAGTTACTTCAGGGCTAATCTTCCTCAGAAAAACCCAAACAAACAAAAGAAACACATTCTTATGTGGGTTTTGTGTGAATATAAGGTTTCAGCTCATTTGGGAAAATACCACGGACCGTGATTGCTGGCTCTTACTCTATGTAGTGACAGTGTATTTTATTCTGAAAGAAGATTCCTGTCTTCCAGTGTGGGTGTTCCAAATGCCATTTCCACCTGCGATGAACTAGGATTCCCTGTGGCTTTGCATCTTCACCGATATTTGCTGTTCTGAATATTTTGACTTTTACCCATTAATAAGTGTTTAGTGATCCCCATTGTTGTTTTCTTTGCAATTTCCTAATGACATTTGATGTGGAGCATGTTTCATTTTGCTTATTTCCCATCTAGATCTCTTCTTCAGTGAGCTGTCTGCAGATCTTTTGCCCATTTTTAATTGCATTTTTTTACTCTATCAAAGTTTAAGAATACTTTGCATATTTCACATACCAATCATTTATCCAACGGTGTTTTACAGACATTTTCTCTTACTCTGAATTATGTTGATCTTCCCTTTACCCCATCTTTCTCAGAGGAGGAGTCTTTCCTTTTAATTAAGTAAAGTTTCTGGTGTTGTCTTTTGTGGACCTTGCCTTTGGTTTTCTATGTGAAAATTCATCAACATACACAAGGTCATCCAGATTTTCTTCTACGTTCTCTTGTAGGAGTGTATTCCTTTGGCATTTTACATTCAGATGTGTGATGTGTTTTGACTTAATTTTCCTGAAAAGTGTCAGGCCTGTGACTACATTTCTTTCGTGCTTGTGTATTTGCACGGGCATATCCATTATTTCAACCACTGTGTGTTTAAAATACCTTCTTTTTCATTTGAATCTCCTTTCCTTCTTTGTCAAAGCTCAGTTGACTCTATTCGTGTGGGTCTAGAAGGAAAGCAGTCGACTCACATATCCTGCAAACTTGCTGTGCTCTCATTAATCCCAGGAGTCATTTCTGTCATTGTGAATTCTTCCAGTTGTTGTGTAGAGACAGTCATATCATATGGAACAAGCACCATGAATTCTGCTACAGGATTTGTGAAGGTGTTCTTTCTCAAGAAGTGGAAGTTCCCCTCTATTACTAGTTTATCATAAGTGGATGTTGCATTTTCTCAATTCTTAGTTTATATTCATTTCGGACAAGCAGCTTTTTTCTTTTCATTTTCTCCATTGATTTCCCACAATGACATTCATTTCCTTTCTGATTTTTATTATTTTTGCTGTGGGTTTAACTTGCTCTTCTTTTTATTCTTTGCTAAGGTATATGCTGGCATTAGTGATTAGAGATGTTTGATTTTTCCAGTGTATTTGTTTGATGGCATGAATTTCCCCCTATATACTCCTTTCACTATATCCAAGAACCTTTGCTATCTTGTGTTTTCATTCTTTTAGTTCAAAATAATTTTTCATTTTTCTTGAGACTTCTAGTTTGATATTCTGTATTATTTGAAGTGTATTTTTGAATCACCACATATGAGGGGGTTTTCCGACTATTGCTGGTATTGCCTTCTAGAGGAATGCCTATGTGGTGTGAGAGCCTATTTTGGATGATTTCTGTTCTTTCAGATTTGTTAAGGTGTGCTTTATGTCCCAGAATGTGGTTTGTTTTGGTGAATGTTCCATGTGAACCTGAGAAGAATATATATTCTGCTGTTCTGTGAAGTATTCCGCAGATTACAATGAAACCCAGCAGTTTCGCAGTGCTGTTCATTGCACGTCTGTCCTTCCTCACTTCCTGCCTACTGAAATGTCTAATTCCTGATGAGGGGGTGTTGACTTGTACAGCTGTGGTACTGGATCTGCCTATCTCTCCTGCATTCCATCAGTTCCTCCCTGAGGTGTGTTGCCCCTCTGTTGTTAGGCAGGTACACATGCAGCGTTGCTGTGCCTTCTCAGAGAATAGGCCCCTTTATCCGTACCTACGGCCCCTCTATCTCGGCATTTTCCTCAGTTTGAAATCTGCATTGTCTATGATCTCTGTTCCTCTGGCAGCTTCCTTTGGATTCGTGTTGGCATGGTCTGTTTTTCTCCATCCCTTTACCCTGCATCTGTCTGTGACTTTATACTTAGAGTGGGTTTTTTGTACACAACATATAATGATCTGTTTTTTTCCTAAAGATTGGCGCCTGAGGTAACATCTGTTGCCAATCATTTTTTTTTCCTTTCTAGATTGGCACCTGAGCTAACAACTCTTGCCAGTCTTTTTCTCCCCAAATCCCCACAGTATATAGTTATATCTTTTAGTTGTGGCATGTGAGATGCTGCCTCAACATGGCCTGATGAGTGGTGCCATGTCCACGCCCAGCATCCGAGCCCTGGATCACCGAAGCAGAGTGCACGAACTTAACCGCTTTGCCTCAGGGCTGCCCCTATGATGTTGTTTTTTGAAATCTATTACTGTGTGTTTCAGGTGTAATGACACCGTTGATGATTAAAGTTTTTATTGATTCAGTTGGATTAGTATTTACGCAAATTTTTACTTTCTCCATTTTTACCCTGGTTTGTTTTTGTCTTTTTGCCACCTTCTCTGGCTAAAATTGAGCATTTACTGTAATTCTTTTTTCCCCCCCTTAGCATATCTGTTACACACTTTTTAAAAAACATATTTTAGTGGTTCCCCTTAAAGTTTCAGCATACATTGACAACTAAGCCACCCCTCTGCCAAATGACACTGTGCCACTTCACCATGTGCAAGTACCTCTTAACACACTGTCCCCAATTTTCCTTTCCCTGTGTCTTCTCACATTGCTGTCATTTATTTCTCCTGCCGGAAGCTTCTCATTACCAAATACGTTCTTCCTGACATTAGTTTAAACAAAGTGTCATCTGTTGTATTAATTATAGGAAACATAAAAGATACTTGCCCTCATTTTTTCTTCTTCTAATCCCCTGCCTTTATCATTTATATTCTTTCTTGTAAACTTTCGAACAGTCTCCTTCAAAGTATGTGTATTCGGGACGAATTTCCTCAAATTTTGTCTCAGAAAGTCCTGATTTCTTCCTTGTATTGAAGGATGATTTTGCTTGACCGAATTCTGGGAAAGTGGGTTTTATTTTCAACACTTACCTTTCAGTCTCCTCTGTTCTTGTTGTATGGTTTTTGAGAAGAAGTCTGATTTAACTCCAATCTTTGTGTCTTTCTGTCAAAGTTGTGTTTCTTCTCTGGGATTTTTCAGTACATTCTCTGTCTGTGATGTGTCTCTAGTTTCAGTGTGATACCCTTGGGTGTGCACTTTGTACTTTATTGTAGTTAGTGTTCCGTGAGCTTCCTGGATGGACAGTGTTCTGGCTATCATTAATTTTACGGTATTTTGGTCATTACTATTTCACGTTTTCCTCTGTCTCGCTCTGCTTTTCTTTTCCTTGAGGTTTTCCCATTATGTGGATTTTAAACCTTCTCTTATAGAGGCTGTCCTAGGCTTCATGGAAATTGGGTTCTGTGTTCCCTGTGATTTTTGCCCTTGCATTAGACTCTGGGGAAATAGATTTCTTTTTTTTAGTACAGGCCTTATTAAGAACAGAACATGTGGGGCATATTGCAAAATGCCATCTTTTTTTTGTCTTTCCCAAGTTTGGAGACTCTGGTTTGTCCTGGGACCTCAAGGCTCTCCTGGATCTAAGAAGGGTTGTTCATCTCAAGTTTGTTCATTTTCTTCTTGTGAGATCAAGAATGACAGTTCTAAGCTCCTTAGGCGCAGGATCAGAAGTCGGCAGGGCATCATCCAGAGTGGCTGGTCAGGAAACAGTTCCTCTTGATGTTGGAGAAAGGAAATTTTATGTTGTTTTGGAGGAAACCACTGTTAAATCCTTCATGTATTTTATCATCATGGGCACATTTAACATCAAAGCATTGTGGACTTCAAGGAGCTCCCTTGCAATCTGCAGCTCTCTATTTTTTGTGTTCTTTAAAGATTGGCCCCTGAGCTAACAAGTGTTACCAATCTTCTTCTTCTTTCTTTTCCCCCTGCTTTTTTACCCCAACCCCCCAGTACATAGTTGTACATTGTAGTTGTGAGTGCCTCTGGTTGTGCTATGTGGGCCGCTGCCTCAGCATCGCCTAATGACCGGTGCCATGTCCAAAGTGGAGTGTGCGAACTTAACCACTCAGCCATGGGGTCAGCCCCAATCTGCAGCTCTTAACCTACCCCTCAAGGGGAGCAAAGCTCCAGGTACTCCGTTGACATTTGACTAGAAAGAGCTCTTATGGCACATTATTATCTCAGAGTGTGTTCTAAAAATGGTGACAAGTAGCTTTGAGGCCAGTGAGAGTAGGGATCTTCTGGTCTAAGTTTTCATGGCTTCTTCCTTGTGGCTGACCTCTCAGTTCATAATAATTCCAGCCCCATCAAATCATACAGAGTGAGAAAGGTAGAACCGAGTCTCTGATAGATACTACACAAGTTAAAAGCAGCGTTTCACCACAAGAATATTTACATTCAGCCAGCTGCATCTGATTACCTGTAATGGCCTGGAGTAGTTTAGGACAGTGTGGGCAGCTGGGCTTGGTCAAAGTGTGATTTCACAGGCCTCCTAGACTCTCAGTTTTGTGATGGGACCAGACCAAAAAGCTTCCAGTTGTTCACTATGTTTTTATTCACTGACACATCCTGTAGATTTCACCCTAGCCTCATGGAGTGCTGTAACCAGTGGGTAATGTGGAAGAAGATGAAAGAAGTTTTCTTACGAAGAATCATTGGTCCACAAACGATATTTGCTTCATTTGTATAGCATTTCTGTCATTTCCCAACCTGTTCTGGAACTTGTTATTAGAGAGAAATAGGATGTAATGTCATCACAGTAAAACTGTGTAAATATTTCCATGTGTTCATAATATTGTTAAATTGATGAGCATTGTGTACAGAAAAAGCAAGTTTGTGATGATCACAACGTAGAGTAAATGTTTCGAGATAATTGAATCCCATGTGACCTTCCTAGAATTGGAGTCTAGATCCCCAGTGCTGTCAGGCTCATGTATCCTACTCTACACACATTTGTGGTGTTTTAGGACTCAGTGGCCATTGAGGATGTGGCTGTGAACTTCACACCAGAGGAGTGGGCTTTACTGGATCCTTCACAGAAGAGACTCCACAGAGATGTGATGTGGGAAACCTTCAGGCACCTGGCCTCAGTAGGTAAGAATGAGGACATTCCTTCACTGCATCATTGAGAGAACAAGTGCTGCTTGACCATCAAGAGTGTTGTAAGGGGCTGGCCTGGTGGCATGGCGGTTACATTCACACGTTCTGCTCCAGTGGCCCAGGGTTCACTGGTTCAGATCCTGGGCTCAGACATGGCACCGCTTGTCAAGCCATGCTGTGGCAGGTGTCCCACATATAAAGTAGAGGAAGATGGGCACAGATGTTAGCTCAGGGCCAGTCTTCCTCTGCAAAAAGAGGAGGATTGGTAGCAGAAGTTAGCTCACGACTAATCTTCCTCAAAAAGAAAACCAACAACAGTGTTCTAAGGTGTAGAATGTGGAAAGGTGATGTTGTTATTAAAGTAGAAATGGTCATCGATTATCACATACTTAGAATGTAAATGTTCTTCTATAGTTTCTAATAATTGTAATAAACATTCTTTGTCTACATTTCAGGAATAACATGGGAAGGTCATGATATTGAAGATCAGTACAAAGACCTGGGGAGAAAACTCCGGTGAGTGACACAGTAGAAACCTCTGTCTCATGTAAGAATCCTTGCATGTCAAGACATTTTTTTTTTAAAGAGCAAACAAAAGAAAAAGCCCTTGCTTCACATTTAGGTATTCTTCAAGGATTTTCGTCAAGTACACTTTCCGAAATGTGATGCAGTGGTTCACTTTTTGCAATATATTTTCACTTAGTAATAGTAATAATGAATCATATCTATGAATATTGCTGTTTGGATAATAGAAAATTCAGTGTATTTATTTCAGAGAATTCACAGAAAGAAGAAAACAAACATTTCCTATAAATCATAATAACATAAATATAAAATCATTGATAGAGAAATCACTAACAATGTGCTTCTCATTTGTACAGAAGGCATATGGTAGGGAGACTCTGTGAAAGTGAAGAGGATAGTCAGTGTGGAGAAAACATCAGCCTTCTTGCAAATCTCAGTCTGAGCAAGAAAATTACAGGAGCTCAACCATGGGGATGCAGTGCCTGTGGAAGAGCCTTCACACATCATTCATTGCTGAAAATGCACATTAGATGTCACGCTGAACATAAAACATATGACTGTCAAAAATATGAAGAGAAGCCATATAAATGTATTGAATGTGGGAAAGCCTTCACTTATCTCACTTTACTTCAAACGCATGAAAGAACTCATACTGGGGAGAAACCCTATGAATGTAAAAAATGCAGTAAGGCATTCACTACTTCCAGTTCTCTTCAAGTCCATGAAAGAATTCACACTGGAGAGAAACCCTTTAAATGTAAAATATGTGGTAAACCCTTCACTTCTACCATTTGTCTCTCAACACATGGAAGAACGCACACTGGAGGGAAACCCTATGAATGTAAAAAATGTGGTAAAACATTCAGTTCTTCCAGTTATCTTCAAATACATGAGAGAACTCACACTGGAGAGAAACCCTTTAAATGTAACATATGTGGTAAAGCCTTCATTTCTACCACTAGTCTCTCAGTACATGCAAGGAGTCACACTGGAGAGAAACCCTATGAATGTGAAAAATGTGATAAAGCATTCGCTACTTCCGGGTCTCTTCAAATACATGGAAGAATTCATACTGGAGAGAAACCCTATGAATGTAAGAAATGCAGTAAAGCATTCACATCCTCCAGTAATCTTCAAATACATGCAAGAATTCATACTGGAGAGAAACCCTATGAATGTAAAAAATGTGGTAAAGCCTTCATTTCTTCCTGTTCTCTTCGAGTTCATGAAAGAACCCACACTGGAGAGAAGCCCTTTAAATGTAACATATGTGGTAAAGCCTTCATTTCTACTGTTTGTCTCTCAAGACATGGAAGAACTCACTCTGGAGGGAAACCCTATGAATGTGAAAAATGCGGTAAAGCATTCACTTCTTCCAGTTATGTTCGAGTACATGGAAGAATTCATACTGGAGAGAAACCCTATGAATGTAAAAAATGCAGTAAAGTATTTCTTTGTTCCAGTAATCTTCGAGTCCATGAAAGAAGTCACACTGGAGAGAAACCCTTTGAATGTAAAATCTGTGGTAAAGCCTTCAGTTATAACAGTTCTCTTTCAAGACATGAAAGAACTCATACAAGAGAGAAACCCTACGAATGTAAAACATGCAGTAGAGTATTCACTTTTTCCAGTTCTCTTGAAAAACATGAAAGAACTCACAGTGGAGAGAAAGCCTCATGAATGTCAGGAAAGTGAGATAGTCTTTACTTCTCATGCAGACTTTTGAGGATATGCACAAATGCACACGAGAGGATAAACCATGTAGACATAAACAATTTGGGATAGATTTTGTCATCCCAGTTCTTCCTGAAGCCATGAAAGGACTCACTTGATAAAAATGTCTTGAATGTAAACAGCATGAGAAAGACTTCAGTTGGCCTACATCTTTCTGTGTGAAACTCCCACCAAAAAGAAATGTAAAGGTAAGTCCTATGAAAAAGCTTCATGGAATTTAATTTGGATGTGAGCTTCTAGAAAAGTTTCAACAGGAAAGAATTGTTATAAAAGTAGTAAGTAGATTGTATTTATCAAACTTCTTTCTTAAAGTGCAACATTGGACTGTGGATTTCTATTAATTACTTCAGAAATGAATATTGAGGTGAGATGGGTCATCCTTCATAAATAGTAAATAAGATTCATAGGTAGTGCTTTTCCCTTAAATCAGTTAATAATTTCTTATCTTTACTTTTTTTATAATGTTTTAATTTTTCTCTGTTAAGGGGCCATTGAAAAGTGACAGTTTGTATTTGTTGTGATTTTCTTAGTGGCCTTGTATTTACAGTTCCTGCATGTGCCTCATCCATTGTACATATTGTACATGTTTTAGAGAAAGCTCCTTGATTGGGTTGGTGGGTGGAGGAGCCTGTTTTTATTTTCTGTACTGTTAAACAGTTGGAAAAATTATGTATGGCAAGTTTATCCAGTAGTGTACTTCCTGTGAATTATTTTCCTATTTGGGCCTTTGATGTTTGTCCTTCCTTCTGACTGGCATTTGGTGAATAGACTTTGAATTAAGTAGAGGCCTGTGGCAGGGCAACAAAATCTAGAGCTGGACACATCACCCCTGTACTGCATCATGTCAGTGAGGGTAATCTGAAGAGCTAGATCTTTAAGAATCCATCCCCTTTATGTGCCGTGTTGGAATTGCCCAATGGCCTCACTTACATGAGATCTGGAAGGCAGAAGCACACAGGGCCTTAGGCAGATTTTTGAGTGACGACACAGGGAGGGACACAGTTCCATATGAGCTTCAAGGACACCACCTTCCATCCGTTTTTCTGGATTCTTTGCCCTTCTTGTCAAGAGTATCTTGAAAACCACCAATAACTAGTTGATTTCCATTTTGTTAGAGATGCATTTTCCACCAGTTTCACATCAAAGATCCATTCGAGTTAGGGTCTTTCTGTAAGGCCTCTTGTGTCCACCAGGAAGCTAATTCAGACCTTTGTGGGTGGGAGTATTGTCTGATTCCTCTTTTCTCTAGATGATAATGGAATAAGGTCTGATGTGTTTAGGAAACACCTTGTGCTGTTGATAGTGCTAGTGAGCACATTTTCCTGCTTGACCATGGCATCTACAATGGGACATAAAAAGAAGCACCTGCGAGTTTGTTTCCCTGCTGCGTTGTGCAGTGGCTGCCTTGACCCAGTTGTTCCATGTGAGAACAATCACCTTGCGTGTGCTGGGAAGACTGTGTGTTTCCTGTTACTTGTAGCTTGAATGGATTCCCTTGATGTGTTCTCAGTAACATTTGACTGTATGTCAATAAAACTATGTCCATTTGTTTGTGAAATAAACACTTCTGTAGTTGTTTCATTGATATATTTTATCAACTGTTCCAGTCCATCCTATGTTAATAAATATTATTGTGGATTTAATTTTTACAGACTATATTAATATCCATTTTTGATTATGGATTTTCAGATATACTTTGCAACGTTCTTCATTTAATCATTATACATTGTGAGTCAATTTTATCATGTGCAGACCAATTCAGGGATTTCTTCCTTGGGCAAAGTGTATTTCTTATTCATTTACAGTTACAATTTTTGACATGAAAATAATTTCTCATGCATTTTTAAGCCAAAAATTAACCATCATTTTTTTTCAGTGCCCTCTTCCAGTGACCTGCAGGATTACACTTGCAGTCAGAGAGGGGTGTAAGGAATTCTAGTAAGAATGACCACAGACCTAAAGGACCTTGAGGTGTAGCGGTAACGGTGCTGAAAGGACTTCTTACAAGATTTTGACCTGTGTTTGTGTATTTGACTGCAATTCAAGGAGGCAGGTTATTTTCTGTATTCGTTGATGTGAGGAGGTAAACGTAATTCTACCTTTTGTAAACCTTTTTTTCGTGAACCGAATCATTGTTTTGTAGAACGGAAAAACAATGTAGTGAAGGTAAGTTAATTTTTAAGAAGTTCCAGTCAGTCATTTTAGTAAGAAGAAGGAAAAGAATGATTTTTAGGATTTGGACTTTTATCCTTTATCATTTTTACCTCTATGGTCACAAAATACTGTTAGTTTTGTCTTGGAAACTGTACTTTTAATGAACAAGCCGTCGGACACTTTTCTCTTCAGCAGGGTAAGACCTGGCCTTGCAGTGGATGCAGCCACCTCATGGTCAACTGGAACAGCTTTGCTTTTCCTACTTACACTCAAAACACCACTGTATTTCCTATGGTGAATTAGACCCTGTTTACTGTGAAGTACCTCATTGAAATACATAAATTCTCTCCTTGGTATCCTACATAATATTTTCACTATGTCCTTTAGACTCAGCTGAGGCCTTTGAGTTTAGGTAACTTGTGAGACAATGCAAACCCAGCCAGCCAAATAGGACCGCTGTCCCACTCTGAAGCCTTTCCTTCTCTGAAACTCTGCTGTTGCTGGTACCGTTTCAGCGTCCCTCACAGGCCATGCAGCGTGGAGTTGGTGTACACACTGTAGCAGAGCTGAGACACAGTAGGATCTGGATACAGAACATGAAACAGATGAGTCCTGGCAGTCCTGGTGCTTCTATGTTTGTGGAAAAGCAGAAGTGGTCACAGTGAAGCTTTGTTTTATATAATAGAAATAAGGCCTTTGAAGAAAAGTAAAAAATAGCATTGAGCTATTAGGCTGAGGTGTGTTTATATCTTTTCCATGAGTGTAGGAGTAAGCGAGGATGTCATTATTATTGTTACCTGGGACTTGAGACTTTCTATTGATCTAAGCCACAGATGTTTGTATTGTCTTTTGTTTTTAATGTCATTTGAGAGGATTTTTATATTACCATTAAATATTTAACATCTTATCATTTTTGGCATTTTCGTTTTGCTGCTCTACAGACTGGAGTGTGCAACATACACCCCATTAAACAATGGAGTTCCTCCTACTTAGACAGTAGCCTTCATCTGCAGTGTTCTGGCTCATCCTGTGTGAATTCTATGAGTAGAGTGACATCTCTGTGAGTCCACTGTGATCTCCCCATGGAAACAACCCAAAGAGCTCTGGCTGGTTAGAGGCAACCAGCCAAGGAATAAGTGACTGAGCTGGAGAGAGAGGGTGTCACTCTGAGTAACATCCTAATTGAGTGTAAGAGGAGAAATGGGAAATTTTCAACAACTTTTCATCACAGGAGTGACTGGAAGTCTTTAATTTCAATGATCCAGAACGCTGTGGAGCCCAGGCAGCTGATCACAGGTTTCATTTCCGTATGCTTAGACGTCCAGCACATGGTGTGGAAAATTGCGAAACAGCAACAACAGCTTCAAGGTTTAAAACAGCGAAGGGAACAGAATGTTTTCCTGTTTTTTTTTAGTGTGAACTTATGAATTAGAGGGGTTTCATTCAAATGGACACCATAGGATTGTTCTTTTGAGGTGATGGAATTTTTTGATCTTTTGATGGCAGTATTCCTAACATTTCTGAAAACTCATGAGGGCAGTTAAGTATATTATATATATGTTATATATGTAATTATTAGAAAGTGAATAGTGTACTTGCTTTCATATGCTGGAAGAATGTTAAGGTCTCCTGAACCTGGATTTTTACGTGTTCAAATTTTCAACCACTGTGGGATCCTTCTTAGGAAGATTGCAGGACTGAGAAGAAGGACTCAGTCCTCAACAGGCCTTTCTTGCACCCCTGTCTCAATTTCAAAAAACACCTTCTAGGGTTGCACCTGCCCTCAGCTCATACTCAAAACTAGGAGTGAAGTGAGAGGGCTTCCAGACTCTGTCTTTGAGTTTAAGTCAGGTTCATGGAGACGTCTTTGGAAATACCATGGTCTGAAACGTAAACGTGTATCTCAAACAGAATCTGCCTGGGGACATCCTCATTCATGTGTGTCAGCATCAGATCTCACTGCCATCCACAGACCATTTTCAGCTGCTCATTCCCCAACCCAGGCCTACTCTGTGCCTGCTTACTTGGAACATCTTTAGACATCCACATGTGTCCCACTGTACATTTTCTCTGAGGCAAAAGGAGGGGGCTGTGAGCTGAGAGGGTGACAGAAGCAATGGTAGAAACCATGTCATGGGCACATTCTGTCAGCCACAATGACAGCCATTTCAAATTTATCAGATCTGCTTGCTTACTCATTCACAGGAGACTTAAAATGGACTGACTTTGAATTGGGAAACGAAAGCTCTGGAATCTTTGATAGAACATTCCATTAGTGTCCCCCTCCCCACAGTCCTTCTCAAAGATGCCTTAGCAGCCTCTCACTGAGCATCCAAGAGTCTCTAAACCCCCGTGGTGGACATAAATTACCCACGGCATTCTTGTTACAGAACTATTGTCTTCATTGGGTGCTTCACACAATTAGAGAAGCCACTGCTGTCAACTGATGGAGTCTTTATGTAAATGGAGTGCCTTCCAGGGCCTGAGTGGATGATGATCCAAGCCAGCTTCCCATTTTGCCTTGGGTCCTGCATGCAGGACATCCCAGGCTATCTAATCAGAAGCCTCCTCATTGAAGAGATGGGTATTTACAGCATGGAGCCAACATTGCTCCTCTGGAATATCCCATGAACAAGTGAGAAGTGTTTTTGTTGTTCTCTGATGTGATCCATTCTGAGGAGATCATTTCCATTTTAGACACACTGGCCACTTGGAGAGTCACTTAGGAGCACATGGGTGACCAGGGTGTTCATAAACTTTATGGACAGTGTGCACCACCCCACCCAACAGAGTCCACTGCAGAGGTGCTGCCTTCTGTCACTACATCAGACAGGCTGTCCTTGATCAAAGAATGGACTGAAGCCTCAGAGTGATGAGTCAAACAGCAGTCATGTTAGGAATAGAAAGTTTCTTAGCCCAAAATCCAACCCGTCTACACTTTTACAGATCCTGGGCCATTACCGATGATCTAGCTGTGTGGTCCCACCAATAGCACCAACCACTTCTCCAAGGTTGCCCACTATGTCTTTAAGAATTCTGGGAATATCTTGCCTCACAAATATCCAAGTACAAGTCTGGCCGCTCCTTACTCTGCCCATATTAGACCTCAATCTGCAGAGGCTGATTTGTATTGTTCAGGGTGATAAATTGACTTGAATTTCTGAGACACATATCAGCACCTCAGACCTGATGGTATTAACCTTGGCCTTATTGTCCCACATAACGTGAAACCACTTACAGACCTCTATCTTAAGAATCTAGGCCAAATTCAAGTGATTTCCCTCCTCTGCCATGGTTAACCCAGTGATGGACCAGTGAACCTGATGTGAAAAAGCAAGTCACTGGTGAAATCAGTGGACACACCTTCCAGGGTGAGGAAGGGGTCCCTACAGCTGACGGCAAATAGGCTTGGTAGGCCCATCCCCCCCCTTGGGCTACTTGGTGTGCTTATACCATGGTAGAACTTGATATGGACAAATTACTCATGTCATCAAACATTACCCTGCTGAAGCCAAAATGCAAGGACTTGCCAAGATGCTCTAAATTTATTGATATTATCAGCTCAATCCTGAAAAGAGGAAACACGGGGCTCTCGAATAGGTTGTTCAGTGGACATTTTCCCTCTTCTACCACCGCAGGCTACCCCCCTCCTAGGATGGTCTAATGGCCTCCTCAGGCGAATTTGCTTTCTTCTCAGTGGACCTTCCTGCTGTTGGAGGCATTGATTAGACTCAATCCCAGTCTTTGGGGCTCATTGATTTGTTGTCATCGTCAGGCTCAGTGGCACCTGATAGATAGAGGCCTTTCCCTACTGGACATTCCAGCCAGAACGGTCACTCCTGCAGGTCTCTGGTTTATTGTAACAGTGCACCCTGGCCACCACTGCCATATCCCGCTGCCAGGTCTTCCCCTCACATCACCTGTGGTCTATGTTCCCTGCGTGTCGATACTTCATTTGGGGCACCTCCTTCAAAACCCCTCTGGCTCATCACATACGGATGTGCTGTTTTCCTACCATTTGCACTAACGTGCACATTGTCATGGGAGTCACTGCTACTGACCCGGGCACACATGACGTCATTCAACAAACATCTTTCCTGACAATCAAGAAATGTCCAAAACACTCGAAATACATGTAGCAGACAGTTAGTGTTTGAGATGTTTCCCTGAAGGAAAACTCCCTGGCAGCCGTGGTAGCTGCTGACCATTTGGCTTTAAAGTTTTTATTACCCATCTGGGGAGAGCTCTCTTCCTCTAATAGGCCTGCCTGTGGTATGTGGGTAGGAAGCTGACACCAATAACACAACAAATAAGACAACAGATTAAAATAATATCACTTAAATATTTGAACAGAGTTCTGGAAACATACTTAACACGTTTCTGGATCCCTCCACACATTTGGATGACTTGATTCAAATGGTTTTTGGGGCTTTGTCATCTTAAATATGTTTGCACTTTTCACATAGCTGTTTAAGTAGTATTCAAAGCAAAGTTATTTGAATAGTGGCATTATTCAGTCAACCAACCTCAGGAGTGAACACTCATAAAGACGCTGACCTCATTTTCAACATTTGACTCTCAATCAGCTGTAGACGCCTGCTCACCCTGTCATGGCCACAACAGTAAACAAGTTATGAAGGTTGACATGTGTCCCTTTGCTTTTTGTGTCTGCAGATGGGAGGCTCAGGCCTGTAAATCCTAAAGCCTCTAAACCTACACATCTTAAATAGCCAGCCTGTGGTCCTTTGCACAAGCCACATGAAAAAGCTTTCGCTTGGCCTATTCTCTTTAGAAGGTATTTTGGAGTAATAAACTTTTATATGAACTTACTGCATGTGGCAACATAGTCCTGGCATCTTGTCTGAAGGTAGTGTATTAATCCTGCCCTCAAAAGGGCAATGATGAAACAAGGTAACTCATGGAAAATGTCTTTCTCATAATGCACAGGAGCTCAGTGTAGGGAATTCTTAGAAGCAGTATAGGAAAATCAAGATAAAGTATCAGCAGAAAAAGGACTATTTTATCTATGAGATGCTTTATGCAAATCTCATGGTAACCACAAAACAAAAATTTAGAGCAGAGGAGCCAAGCATTAAAAAAGAGGAAACAGAAAAACATCATTGGAAACCACAAAGTAAAATGGCAGAGAGAAACACAAGGGAAAAGGAAAACTGGAGATATAGACCAATTAGAAAACAAAAGGCAGAATGGCACTGGTAAGTCCTCCCAGATCAATAATCAGCCTAAATGTAAATGGATTGAAATCACCAGTCAAAAGGCCCAGAGTGGCTGCATGGAGTAACAGACATGACCCGACTCTCCAGGACACTCAGCTCAGCTCTAAAGACAAACAGGGGCTCAAAGCGAAGGGGCAGAAGAGGAGCCTCCAGGCTAATGGCAGCCAAAAGAAAGGGGGTGTGGCCATGCTGACATCAGACAAATAGACTCCAACCACAAAACAGTAACCGCAGAGATGGACATTATATAGTGATAAAGGGGCTAACCCCTCAGGATGCCCTAACAGTTAATAATCTATGTGCACCCACACGGGAACACTCAAATATATACAGCACCCATTTGCACACCTCAAGGGAGACATTGACAGCAATGCAATAATAGTAGCAGATTTTAACTCCCCACATACATCACTGGGTAGGTCACCCAGACAGAAAGTCAACAAGCAAACATTGGCCTTAAATGAAACACAGTAACAGACACACTTCCTAGATATATACAGACCGTTCCATCCAAAGGCAGCAGAATACCATCCTCCTCAAGTGCACGTGGAACATTTGTGTTGGGACACAAAGTAAGTGTCAATAAATTTAAGAAGACTGAAATCACAGCAAGAATCTGTTCTGACCACAATGGTATGAAACCAGAGGTCAACTATGGGAAGAAAGCTGGAGAAATCACAAATCTGTGGAGAGAAAACAACAGGCTGCTGAACAACAACTGAGTCAGTGTTGTCACAGATGAAATCTTGCCATTTGTGACAACATGGATGGATGTGGAGGGTGTTATGCTAAGTGAAATAAGTCCGAAGGAGAAAGAAAAATGCCGTATGTTTTCCTCACGTGGAGTATAAAGCAAAAACAAACTCAAGCCCTGTCACCCAAGCTGCCACTCCGAGGGCTTTCCTCCTGGAAAGGAGAGGACTTCAAATTGTCAAAGCCTGCCCCCACGGCCTGTTGCTGAGGGTGACCAAGTGCGGTGCGAGTTGGCTCGAAAAGTTGGGACACTGTTTCACTCCCTCCACATGGAACTGAGGTGACATCTATGGGGCGGTGACCTGACAATCCTGGGGCACCAGTCCCCCTGTCCCAGCTGTTGAGGTGGCTGGAACATAAGTCATCCATGAGATGCCAGGAGACACAATGAAGATGACCTCTGGCTGCTGTCTCTCCCCTCCCCTGAGCACTCAACTCCTGAAGTGGGATTGTCACGCAGAAAGAGGCTTCCCATTGTCCTCCAGACAAGTCCAGGGTCCTGGCACAGAGATTTTTCCTGAATGTGGGGGTGAAGCAAGCCATAAAGCACATAGCTCTTCATCCCTTTCCAAAGTATTAAGATGGCTGGCAGGAGATCATGAAAAGTGCAAGTGAAAGGACACTCTCAAAGAAGTGGAGAATGAGGTAAAAGGCAACTAGGAGTAGATTTGTGTATTTCATAAAGATACAGGTTAGACTGTGGGCTGACTGCTTTTCTGGAAAGAACCAGAGAATTAGACTGCTCGGAATGGGCTTGCAGGGGTCAGAACAAATATGCAACAGTGACTTCAGGAAGTGTTTCTACAAAGGAGCAGACTGTTATTGGACTAACTGGTAGAGCCAATGATGCCCCCAGAACCCTGATGAAAACAGGAGAGCAATCAGGCAGCAGTTAACTGAATGGAACCACCGCGTGTGGCCCCTAAAGGAGGAAGAGTGCCCTGGCAATACCATTGTCCCCCAGGACAGCAGTGGGCTCACTCAGAGCAGGGCCCACCTGAGGAGCTGGGGAAGAGGTTTCTCTCTGTATGGCGGCTGGTGAGAAACAACTTTTGTTCTGAGTTGCTGCGTCAGCGTGTTACAGTCTGAGGCCCCTGCTCACAGCCAGAATCTGGACGGTTAGAGAAGGACCTGAGTTTAGGATTCTGCCCTAAGTTCCCGCTTTACTTTCCCAGGGCGCCTTTTAAATTAAGCACTTAGAGTTCAGCCCGGGAATAGTTAGTGATCTCCAGCACAGCGCACTTAAAGGTACCGGGTGCTTGCTCCCTGCTCTCTGTCTCCTGCTCACTCCTGACCTGGACAGAGGACGGCCCTTCCTCCGTCTCACTGCACCCTCAGCCACCGCTTCTGTGACCTGTGAGTAATAAATCCTGTGACTTTGTCCCTTTCGGTGGGTGCATTGAAACTGCCCCTTCAATCAAAATGAGCCTGTGGGTTTCACTTCCCCACAGTGGGAGCTCGCATGCTGAGGGAGCTCCCTGCTGACCCTGTGTGGGTGGCCTGTGCCCCCTCCTTCAGTGGGTCATAATCTGCCTGTCAATTCAGTACACCAGCTCCAGCTTCTGCACACAATTGGCCATGGGGATGGGGCTTTGGGCTTTTTGTATGCACTTGATGCCTCGGAGCTGTGAAGGGCTTGCTAACCTCCTCTCCTGGACCGCCCAGTCTGTCTGGGAGGAACTACTGCTTGCGGGGGTCTGGGGTGGGGATTTCCACTGCTGCATAAGCTGCTGCCGGGTGAAGCCTCGGATTCCCGCCCTACACTGTCAGTGCTGTAGTTCAGAGCGTCATGCAGAGACCAGCCTGCAGGCCTCTGTCTGAGGTGGGTGTGTCTCCCACTCCTTTCTGAGAGACCCGGCGGGGTGTCAGGGCTGGTGATGGGTTGTAATCACATTAGGAAGCCCTGGCATGGAGCCCAGGAGAGCTGACTGGAAAGATAGGGCTCTGCCCCTTCCCCCCAGGCAGGGACCAGGGGCCAGAGCCATCAGGTCCTGGAGTTGAGGAGAGTTCACCTAGATCGGTGCTGGGAGGAGAGGCCGCTGCTGGGTCCACAGTGTCAGTGGGAGGTATCAGGGTGTTGAGCTTGGCCAGGCCGCCCTACACCATAACAGAGGGAATTCTCCCAGGGGCATCCTGGCATGCTGGTCAGGTAAACGCTGCTGAGGCAAGTGCTTCTTATGGTGCTGCATTCCTTGCGGCTGTCACAAATCATCCCTGACCCCAGGGGACATCAGGAGGCCCACCCCTAACATGGTGCAGCAGAATGAATTCTCCCTAAAAGCAGGGCCCCTGAGCACATTGTACCAGGTCCTCCCAAGTCCCCAGAGGAGGTTGGAAAACTACCAGCTGCTTGTAAGACCCCTGCTCCAATGGCCTGGGCTCCACTGAGCGTGGTGGTGCATCAAAAGGCCAAATCACCATTGCTCCATTCTCGGGGCTTGGGAGCTTTCCTGAGCGCATCAGCTAACACTGCACTGGTAGAGGTGGGCTCCAGTCTCCGGGGGATGACGGGGACACACTAGAATGGGAGCCAGCAGCATATGAGTCGGGAAAAGGCAACATGCTCAGGTCTTTGCCGTCAGTATCCAGCAGAAATGAGAGACAGAGACACGTAACTATAATAATTATTCTGAGAGAAGTGCAAGGTTTTTTAGAAAAAATTGTTCAAAGGGAGGAGGAGAGGGGCACTTGTTGGCTCTTACAGGTCTTTGGACCCAGCTTCGAGCTGTTGCTCACTGAGACTGAGTCATGCCAGCTGGCTGGACTGGTCAAGGATCGCAGAATTCACAATTTGTTAAGAAAAAAAAAACATCAAGGTATTGGGGGCCCATTTTATTACAGATACCCTAGGGGACACCACGGACTTGTCAGCACAGCGAGGACACTCCCAAAAGACGTGAGCCACCAGGGCACAAGATGCAGACAAAAGAAAGGAGGAAATGGACTCTGCAGAAGAGACCCCCCGCCCAAGCTCTGGAGCCCACAGGGATGAGGGGGAGACACCGTGGCTCTCCTGACTTGGACTTTTATGGCTTGGTGCCAAGCCCAGCCTTCCATCACGGTTGTCACAGCGAAGGCTCACTGTGCATGGAAAACCGTGCGTGAAACGCACCTCCTGTTATGTCAAATTGGATGGTTCAATGGGTGTATCGTTCTGTTGAGAGGCAGGCCCCCACAGAGCCCCTGACCATTTCCACCCCAGAGGAGACACCCTTGAGGCCAGTATCTCAGGAGTACTTCTTAAATGGGGGTCAGCTATTCTTAAGGCCATGCTGTCACAATTCATAGAAATGTCAGCTACACTACAAGAAGCAGTAGACTCATCGATGCTGTAGCTGGACACAGAACAGAGAATTTTCCAGATCTTGTTTGCCAGTAAAGGTGAATGAGCCCCACTGCCCCCTCCCCCAGAAACACAACTGAGGGTCCCTAGGGAATATGGGGGCTTCCAGGCTCCTTATTGGTACCACAGAGGGGTGGCACCTTGTCCCATCTCTGTCTTTCATGAGATGACCACCAGGTCTCCCTGCACTGGCAGCTATGGAGATCATGGGTCCCGAATGACCTAATTTCAGGACATCCTGGCCACGAGTTAGAAGCATTTGCTCAGGCACTGCGGGCACTGCAAGATACCGCCGACCCCCCAACCCAAGGATAGATGCTGTCAACTCTCAGAATGCCCCAGCCCTGGCAGCAGGATCCGGGATCCGTCCCCTGATCTCTGACAGTGGCAGCAATCGAGGCCCCTGTGCTAGGAACCTGGCCATTCCCCAGAGAGTGTCTGTCGCCTGGGAGACAATCACCCATAGACTTCTTTAATTATCTATTGGGACACACGTAAGAAACAACCTTGTCCTGCTCTCATTGACCCTGGAGCACCAGTTACAGTGCTTCCTGGGAACCCCTCCAAACCTAAGCCAGGGGCGCCCTTTAAATTACAAGGGGTAACAGATGGGACAGGAGAAGGCATTCAACTTCCATTGGATGTTGCTGTCCAAACAATCTGCATTAGGGGCCCTCCCGGTGGCGCAGCGGTTAAGTTCGCACGTTCCGCTTCTCGGCGGCCCGGGGTTCGCTGGTTTGGATCCTGGGTGCGGACATGGCACTGCTTGGCAACCATGCTGTGGTAGGTGTCCCACGTATAAACTAGAGGAAGATGGGCACGGATGTTAGCTCAGAGCCAGGCTTCCTCAGCAAAAAGAGGAGGACTGGCAGTAGTTAGCTGAGGGCTAATCTTCCTCCAAAAAAAAAAAAACAATCTGCATTAAAAACCCTTCGGGCGGAGCAAAATGGCGGGGTGAGCTGACCCGGGATTCTCTCCCCTCCAAAATACAACAAAAGATTGGAAGAACTGAATTTCAGAGAATAAACATAATGCCAGCTCATTAGAGACGTACAATACCAAGAAGGCGGAGATCATAAACCTAGCTTTACCCCTTTGGAGGCGCTGGAATGGTAGGAGAGAACATCGCTCCCTCCCCTAGAGTCTGCGATCGCTGTGGTGCGGGTCGGGAAGGAGCGGGGGAGGGGCCACGCGACCGGGGGATCATCCAGGACTCCTGCCGCTGATTCAGTGGAGACCTGCTGATGGGGGGAAAGCTTCTGTCCGCGGGGACCCCATAAATCCAGGGCCTTGGGAGACCAGAGAGCAGAACTGATCTGAACCCAGACCAGCGCGTGTAACAGCCCCTCCCCCCTAACAAAGCCAGTGGGCGCAGCCATCTTGCCCCGAAGGTGGAGAGCTAACACGCCGCTCTCGACCCCCATCTAGTGGCGACAGGCTGTAACTGCAACTGAATTCTACCACCATGAGAAAAAACCGCTCCTCTACCATCCAGCAATTTATGAAAGCCCCAGACCAGAAGGAAAACAATAAAAACACAGAATTAAGTCCTGAGGACCTGGAATTAGGTAAACTAAGTGATAATGAATTCAGGGCAGCTATAATCAAAAAACTCAATGAGGTAGAGAGAAAGATAGAGAAACAAGCCGAGTTCTGGAGTTACTTCACAAAAGAGATTGAAATCATAAAGAAGAATCAAACAGAATTACTTGAGATGAAAAACACTATGGACCAGATAAAACAGAATACGGATTCCCTGAATGCCCGTGTAGACAACCTAGAGGAGCAAATCAGTATAATCGAGGACAGACAGGCTGAATGGCACCAGACAGAGGAAGAAAGAGAACTAAGAATTTAAAAAACTGAGGAAAATCTCCGAGAGATAATGGATTCAATGAGGAGTAAGAACATAAGGATCATAGGAATTCCTGAGAATATGGAAAAGGAAAATGGAGCAGAAAGTGTGCTTAATGAAATTATTGAAGAGAATTTCCCAAATCTAGGGATCAATGGAGAAATGTGTGTAGAGGAGGGTTTTAGATCTCCTAGATTTGTCAATGTAAAAAGACCCACCGCATGGCACATAATAGTAAAGTTGGCAAATAGGAATGATAAGGAAAGAATACTCAGGGAAGTAAGAAAAAAAAACAGAATAACGTATAAAGGAGCCCCTATCAGACTGTCAGCAGATTTCTCTACAGAAACCCTACAAGCTAGGAGAAAATGGAGTGATATATTCAAAGCTTTAAAGGATAAAAACCCTCAGCCAAGAATACTCTTTCCAGCAAGAATTTCCTTCAGAGATGAGGGAGAAATTAAATCTTTTCCAGACAAACAAAAGTTAAGGGAATTTGTAACTAAAAGCCCTCCATTACAAGAAATCCTCAAGAAGGCTCTCATACCTGAAAAAAGAAAAAAGGGAGAAAGGGGACACAAGCCACAGACTAGGGAGACCGATGGATAGAACCAGAACAGGATAGCAAATATTCAATTATAGCATTAGGGTAAAAGTAAGGAAACTACCAAAACAAGGACGATCTTAGCACTCTAACTACAAATTAATAAAACGAGTTGGAATAAAAAATGAAAATAATTATTTAGGAGGGGAAGAGCAAAGGGTCTAAATCAGTATTGGTCGAGTAAGTATGAGACCACCAGAGAATAGACTATATTATACACAAGATTCCAAATACAAACTTCAAGGTAGACACTAAAATAAAGTACAGAACAGAGTCACAAATCATAGATAAGGAAAAATCTAAGAAACCCAGCATAAGAAATTGCAGTATTAAATGGGTAGTCTAAAGCACACAGGAAAAGAAACACAGGAAAACAAGATAATGAGCGACAGATTGACAGCATTAACTCCACATGCATCAATAATCACTCTCAATGTGAACGGATTGAACTCTCCAATAAAAAGACACAGAGTGGCAAAATGGATTAAAGAACAAGATCCAACAATTTGTTGCCTCCAGGAAACACACCTCAGCCCCAAGGACAAACACAGACTCAGGGTGAAGGGGTGGAGGACAATACTTCAAGCAAATAGCAAGGAAAAAAAGGCAGGTGTTGCAATTCTCATATCAGACCAAGTGGATTTCAAAGTAAGACAGGTAAAGAGAGACACAGAGGGACAATATATAATGATCAAAGGGACACTTCATCAAGAAGAAATAACGCTTATAAATATCTATGCACCCAACACAGGAGCACCAAGATTCATGAAGCAACTATTAACAGACCTGAAGGAAGATGTTAAAAACAACACAATAATAGTAGGGGACCTCAACACCCCACTCACATCAATGGACAGATCATCCAGACAGAAAATCAACAAGGAAATAGTGGAGCTGAATGAAAAACTAAAACAATTGGACTTAATAGACATATATAGATCACTCCACCCTGAAGGAGCTGAATACACATTCTTCTCAAGTGCACATAGAACATTCTCTAGGATAGACCATATGTTGGGAAACAAGGCAAGCCTCTACAAATTTAAAAAAATTGAAATAATAACAAGCATCTTCTCAGATCATAGTGCTATAAGGCTAGAAATTAATTACAAGAAAAAAGCTGAGAAAGGCACAAAGGTGTGGAGACTAAACAACACATTACTGAACAAGCAATGGATCCTTGAAGAAATTAAAGAAGAAATCAAAAAATACCTGGAAAGAAATGAAAATGATAGCATGCCATACCAACTCATATGGGATACAGCAAAAGCTGTATTAAGAGGAAAATTCATCACAATACAGGCACATCTTAACAAACAAGAAAAATCCCAAATAAGCAACCTTAAAGCACACCTAACTGAACTAGAGAAAACAGAACAAATGAAGCCCAAAGTCAGCAGAAGGAGAGAAATAATAAAAATCAGAGCAGAAATAAATACTATAGAAATGAAAAAGGCAGTAGAAAGATCAATGAGACAAAGAGCTGGTTTTTTTAGAAGATAAATAAAATTGACAAACCACTAGCCAGACTTACAAAGAAAAAAAGGGAGAAAGCTCAAATAAACAAAATCAGAAATGAGCGAGGAGAAATAACAACAGACTCTGCAGAAATACAACAGATTATAAGAGAATACTACAAAAAACTATATGCCAACAGAATGGATAACCTAGAGGAAATGGATAAATTCTTGGACTCCTACAATCTCCCAAAGCTCACTCAAGAAGAGGCAGACAATTTGAACAGACCAATCACAAGGAAAGAGATTGAAACAGCAATCAAAAACATCCCAAAGAATAAAACCCCAGGACCAGATGGCTTTCCTGGGGAATTCTACCAAACTTTCAGAGAGGATTTAATACCTATCCTTTTCAAGCTATCCCAAAAAATTAGGGAAGATGGAACACTTCCTAACACATTCTATGAGGCCAACATCACGCTGATACCAAAACCTGAAAAGGACACCACGAAAAAAGAGAACTACAGGCCAATATCACTGATGAACATAGATGCAAAAATTCTAAACAAAATTTTGGCAACCAGAATTCAGCAATTCATCAAAAGAATCATACATCAGGATCAGGTGGGATTCATACCAGGGACACAGGGATGCTTCAACATCCACAAATCAATCAACGTGATACACCACATCAACAAACTGAGGAATAAAAACCACATGATCATCTCAATAGATGCAGAGAAGGCATTTGACAAGATCCAACAGCCATTTATGATAAAAACTCTGAACAAAATGGGCATAGAAGGAAACTACCTCAACATAATAAAGGCCATATACGACAAACCCATAGCCAACATCATACTTAATGGGCAAAAACTGAACCCCATCCCCCTGAAACAGGAACGAGACAAGGATGCCTTCTATCACCACTCTTATTTAACATAGTACTGGAGGTCCTGGCCAGAGCAATCAGGCAAGAAAAAGGAATAAAAGCAATCCAAATAGGGAAGGAAGAAGTGAAACTCTCACTGTTTGCAGACGACATGATCTTATATATAGAAAACCCCAAAGAATCCATTGGAAAGCTGTTAGAAGTAATCAAAAACTACAGCAAAATTGCAGGGTATAAAATCAATTTGCATAAATCAGTAGCATTTCTATACTCCAGTAATGAACCAACAGAAAAAGAACTCAAGAATACAATACCATTCACAATCGCAACAAAAAGAATAAAATACCTTGGGGTAAATTTAACTAAGGAAGTGAAGGACTTATATAATGAAAATTACAAGGCCTTTCTGAGAGAATTGGATGACGACATAAGGAGATGGAAAGACATTCCATGTACATGGATTGGAAGAATAAACATAGTTAAAATGTCCATTCTACCTAAAGCAATCTACAGATTCAACGCCATCCCGATCAGAATCCCAATGATATTCTTTACAGAATTAGAACAAAGAATCCTAAAATTCATATGGGGCAACAAAAGACCCCGAATTGCTAAAGCAATCCTGAGAAAAAAGAAAACGGGAGGCATCACAATCCCTGACTTCAAAACATACTACAAAGCTACAGTAATCAAAACAGCATGGTACTGGTACAAAAACAGGTGCACAGATCAATGGAACCGAATTGAAAGCCCAGAAATAAAACCTCACATCTATGGACAGCTTATCTTTGACAAAGGAGCTGAGAGCATACAAAGGAGAAAAGAAAGTCTCTTCAACAAATGGTGCTGGGAAAACTGGAAAGCCACATGTAAAAGAATGAAAATAGACCATTCTTTTTCACCATTCACCAAAATAAACTCAAAATGGATTAGAGACCTAAAGGTGAGACCTGAAACCATAAGGCTTCTGGAAGAAAACGTAGGCAGTACACTCTTTGACATCAGTATTAAAAGGATCTTCTCGGACACCATGCCTTCTCAGAGAAGGGAAACAATAGAAAGAATAAACAAATGGGACTTCATCAGATTAAAGAGCTTCTTCAAGGCAAATGAAAACAGGATTGAAACAAAAAAACAACCCACTAACTGGGAAAAAATATTTGCAAGTCATATATCTGACAAAGGCTTAATATCCTTAATATATAAAGAACTCTTGCAACTCAATCACAAAGCATCAAACAACCCAATCCAAAAATGGGCTGGAGACATGAACAGACATTTCTCCAAAGAAGATATACTGATGGCCAACAGGCACAGGAAAATATGCTCATCATCGCTGATCATCAGGGAAATGCAAATCAAAACTACACTAAGATATCACCTTACACCCGTTAGAATGACAAAAATATCTAAAACTAATAGCAGCAAATGTTGGAGAGGTTGCGGAGAAAAAGGAACCCTCATACACTGCTGGTGGGAATGCAAACTGGTGCAGCCACTATGGAAAACAGTATGGAGATTCCTCAAAAAACTAAAAATAGAACTACCATACGATCCAGCCATCCCACTACTGGGTATTTATCCAAAGAGCCTAAAGTCAGCAATCCCAAAAGTCCTGTGCACCCCAATGTTTATTGCAGCACTGTTTACAATAGCCAAGACGTGGAAGCAACCTAAGTGCCCATCAACAGACGAATGGATAAAGAAGATGTGGTACATATATACAATGGAATACTACTC
>NW_025802985.1:0-2156 GCF_021613505.1 Equus quagga
TTTTTGATATTTTTGAATGAGTGAAATCATGTTTTTAAAGAAAACCAAGCTTTTAGCCTGTTTGGAGAATTGTCTAAGACGGTGAGAGATGTGGCAAGTGAAAGAGAACGAACATCAAAATACATCTAAAAACCTTTCAAGAGAGTAATTAGAAGCAGAAGACAGGAAAGGAATTCCCAGGCTCCCGTTTATCCTGGTCGTCTGCCACAGCTCGGCAGCACACGTTTGAATTATCTCTAATCTATGAGTGCAACAATTCTAATTAAAGTTACATCTTTTGGTTCTGACTCTTCTGATAGTCCTATATAGAGTCTGAGACAAATGAAGAATTGCTGTCAAATGAAGCCCTTTTGTGTCAACTTGACTGGGCCACAGTGCCCAGAATATTTGGTCAAACATTATCCTGGATATATCCATGAAGGTCTTCTTTGAATAAGATTTTACATTTAAATCAGTAGACTTCAGATAAAGCAGATTGCCCTGCATAAGGTGAGTGGCCTCATCTAATCAGCTGAAGACCTTAGTAGAACCAAGACTGACCTCCCCTGAGCGAGAAGGAATCCTGCCCGCTGACCGCCTTCGGACTCAAACTGCGCCTCTTCTCTGGTCTCCAGCCTGCCAGCCTTCCTGCAGGTCTTGTTCTTGCCAAGCATCCACAATCACATGAGCCAATGCCTTAAAATAACTCAATCTCTCACTTTCTCTGCACACACACACATACATCCTGTTGGTTCTGTTTCTCTGGAGAACCCTGACTCATACCATGCGTTCGTTGTCTTAGATAGTATCCTAGATAATACTCCAACAACTCTATTAGGTAAATACCATTGATATTCTGGCTTTGCCAAAAGACTAACCAAATCAGGGTGATGAAGTTTCAACTTAAGACTGTCTGCTTCCAAAGCCCAAGCTTTGGCTGCTATACTATGAAGCAAATTAAAGAAGTACATATGTGAACATATGTATACATGCACATGCATTTGAGTTCACATGTGTTTGAGTTTGTGTGTGTGTGCATGTATGTGTGTGTGTGTGTATGTGTTGGGAGCCTGGCAGCCACAGAACAACTTAGATGAAGGCAATTCTCCCCTGCATATTTGTAGTGCAAGCACCCTAGTTGAAACAATCAGATTTTCCCTGTGGTATTTCTTAAATCATTGCCCCATGTTTTTAAAATTAATATAAGCATTATTAGAAGCTCAATCTTTTTATAATACAGTCCTGCCTTCTTGGATCTGGAAATCCTAGGTCACTCTCATGCTAATGAAAAAAATTTATTTTTACAGAACATATGCAAGATATGGGTCAAGTTATTTTGGTTTATATCCCCCACAGTAGGACTTAATCTCTAATTCCTTCAGCATGCTGTTGACAGGGAACTGGTATAATAGCCACCACATTGGCTAATTATATACTTAAAATTCTTCATATATGTATGTGTTTATGTTTCAGAGTGATCTTGATATCTCTCATAATTATGCGACAAATAGTGATCCATATATTTGTTATGAAAAGAAGAACATATTTCCTTCCCACAACCATTTATTCCCACAAAGCAAACCTGGTCTCAGTCCAGAGGTATCAGTGAGCTAATATATCTCCCAAAGTGCCCAACTCATAATTAACACAGTCAGGTCACAAAGGTACCACTTAGCAGTTCTGGAAGAAGGCCCAACTTACTGCCAGGCAATTGTTCAGATGCCCCAGGAATTTGGCTCAACATCTTTTGCAGTAGCCCTGGGAAGCACACAAAATCATACTCATCATGATTTCTGCCAACAGTGATGCTGAATGGGTTCCACAATTGTTCTAAAGCCTTTGCAGAAATCCTTCCTATGGTGACACAAAAACATGTTTTTGTGCTTTAGAATAGAATCAAGGAATGTCAGAGCAGTAAGACAATTTAGACATCATAAATCAGCACCCTAATTTTACAGATATAAAAACTCAGTCTCAAAGAAGGGAAGCAACTTGTGCAGGTGCACCGCGTGGCTCCTTGCGTGGTCTCTTCTCCCTTGAATGTTTGGTTTTGTGTTATTTCCAGTGCCCCACAATGCAAGCAGCTATTCCTAATATCCTTCTTCTTTGCTTAACGATATAACTTCCAACTCTGTGAATAACTTCTAGGTGGTAGTAATAACTCCTGATTCCCAGAA
>NW_025802986.1:0-16336 GCF_021613505.1 Equus quagga
TTGCTTTTGGCAATGGCTTCTTAGCTGTGATACCTAAAGCAAAGGACACACTCGGGAAAGTGGAGACAACCATGGAGTGGGAGAAAATATTTGCAATTCACATATGTGATAAGGATTACATACAGAATACATAAAGAACTCTTACAACTCAAGAATTAAAAGACAATCTAGTTTTTTAAATGAACAAAGGGTTTGAACGGACAGTTCTCCATAGAAAGCACAGAAATGGTTGCAAGCCTAAGAAAAGACGCTTAACATCACAATCATTAGGGAAATTAAAACTATATTCACAATGAGGTTTCAGTTCACATCACTGGATGGTTAAAACATAAAAGACAAACAATAAGTGTTAGCAAGGATGTGTAGAAATTGGAACCCTCATACATTGGTGGTCGATTGGAAATGATGCGGCCACTTTGGAAAACACTCTGACAGTTCTTCTAAATGTTAACCATATAGTTGCTACATGTCCCAGCAATTCTATTCCTGGGTATATACCTGCAATAGTTAATTTTATGTGTTAGCTTGACTGCATCACAGAAAGTTTAGATATCTATATTATTTCTAGGTGCAACCAGAATTCCTGGGTGCAGTCAGTAGACTGAGTAAAGCAGATTTGCCCTCCCCAATGTGGATGGACATTATCCAGTTTGGTTTAGGGCCTGAATAGGACGAAACGGTGGAGGAAATTTGAATTCTCTTTCTCTGCCTCACTGTTGAGCAGGGATAATGTTCCCCTACTTTTCGAGCTCCTGGTTCTCAGGCCTTGAGACACGGACTGGAAGCTATGCCATTGGCTGGCTGGCTTTCAGGCCTTTGAATAGCACCACTAGGTTTCCTGGTCTCCAGCATTTTATGGTCACCCATTGTGATTATTGCATCCTTATCACCGAAAAAAAATTTTTATTCAGAAAACTTTTATATGATTTGGTTTTGTATTAGTTTTTCCACATGACAGTTCAGGACATTCACGTCAGCTGCACAGACCTGCCACTCTACCTTCTCTTGCTGTTTTGTTCTCTCTAATAAAGTCTCACGGGATGGAGGCAATGCATTGAATGAACTCAGTAAATAAAGCTGAGTTGATGAAGTTTGGTTGATTTCTTTAATCCTTAAAGCCTGTATGATAGCAGGTACAAACTTGACTAATGAGCTGTAGATGAGACAATCAATCACTGGGCAAGTTTTGGCTTGCATTCTGTCTGCAACTGCAAACAGATTATGTGGCTTTTCAGTCTCCATAGTTGCATGAGTCAATTCCTTAGAGTAAATTTCATTATATGTATTTTTATAAATTTCAGTATAATATTTTATACATATAAATGATCTTTCTGATCTTACAATACGGTCCAAAGCCATATCTTCTGTTTCTTGGGAGAAACCTTAGTGATTCAAAGCCCAATAGAAATGAAAACATGTCTGCAATAAAGATACACATGAATTTTCGTAGCAGCATTACTCATAGTCTTCATAAAGTGCAAACAACCCAAATGTCTATCCACTGATCAACAGATAAATAAAATGCATTATATTCATACAATGGAATATCATTCAGCAATAGAAAGGAAAGATATATGCTACAATACATATGAACCTCGAAAAGCATAGCAAGCAAAAATAAACTATTGACAAAAGCTTGTATGATTTCATTTACATGAAATGTCTGAAAGTGCAAATCTATAAAGACAGAAAGTAGACTCATGGCAGCTTAGATGTTAAATGAGTAAGAAAATGGGCATGTAACAGCCAAAGGGTGCTTTTGGAGTAATGAAAAGGTTGTAAAATTGTGATGGTTGCATAACTCCTTGAACATAGTAAAAAACATGGTATCATTTTAAAAGGAGTGATTGGGTGTCATGTGAATTATTTTTCAATATAGCTGTTCCAAAACACAAACAAAAGAGAAAATCACGAGAGTAGCTACATCATTAACAGCACAAAAAGTTTAATGTCTCTGAAGCACCGAGAGCAGTAAGATGCAAGAAACCTCAGCTACCATTATATTTTTGCCACTAAATATTAAAAGTTAATTTGAAACTATTGTAACCAAAAGAGTGTGCTATGGGCATAAGTAAATACTATTGGAACAGAAGAGGCTAGAAACTGATAAACATTATATATAGGAATATATTGTTTAATTAAGGTGGAATTTCAAATCAGTAGGTCAGGCTAGTTTATCAATAAATGACAGTACGACAACTGACCATCTTACTGGAGGAAAGTTAATTGCATCCAGTGCTCCACAGCACATGTCAAAATACAACTTTTTGAGGGTTAAGAATTAAAATGTAATTAAAAGTTTAAAAATTTTAGAAGAAAATTAGAAAATCTGTCTGTAATCCAGAGTTTGAAGATAATTTATAAGGCAAGGCAGGAAACACAGAAGTTACTTTTAAAAAAGACTTTCTTGTCTACATAAAAGTGAAATCCTTTGTAAGCAACAGATGAGATATTGCAATAACAAAATAGTCATCATTTCAGTAGATGCATAAAACATTTAGTAATGCACATGCACAATTCTTGGTAAAATGTGCTGGTAAGTCAGAATTTAAAAGACCTTTATTAACTCCACCAAAGGCCACACACTGAAACCCAAAGCAAACTTGATTACCAGAGAATCTTGACTCCATCCCTGAGTTGAGAATGCCTGATATCAGTGCTATTACACAATTAAGTATGGGAAGCCCTGGACCATAAGGTTTGATCAGAAAAGTACAAAAGAAATACATATTTGAAGAAGAAAAATATAAAAGTTACAGAAAAATGTTGTTACGCTGAAAACACAAAGGAGTCAATCATCAGACTTTAGCATCATGTCCAATGTAAATAAAAGAAAATAAGGTGAACTCATTCTGTGAAACCAACATTACCCTGATAACAAAACTAGACAAGGACAACACAAAAAAAGAAAATTACAGGTCAATACCACTGATGAACATTGAGGCAAAAATCCTCAACAAAGTACTAGCAAATCGAACACAACAATACATTAAAAATGTCATACACCATGACCAAGAGGGATTTATTCCAGGGCTGCAGGGATGGTTCAACACGGGCAAATCAATCAATGTGATACAGCACATTAACAAAATGAAGAATAAAAATCACATGATCATCTCAATCAATGCGGAGAAAGAATTTGACAAGATACAACATCCATTCATGATAAAAACTCTGAATCAAATGAGTACACAAGGAAAGTACCTCAGCATAATACAGGCCATATATGACAAACTCACAGCTAAAATCATTCTAAATGGAGAAAAACTGAAATCTATCCCTCTAAGAACAGGAAGCAGGCAAGGATGCCCGCTTCCACCACACTTATTTAAGACAGTACAGGAAGTCCTAGCCAAAGCAATCAGGCAAGAAAAAGGAATAAAAGGGATCCAAACTGGAAAGGAAGAAGTGAAAACGTCACTATTTGCAGATGACAAGATTTTATATATAGAAACCCCTAAATAATCCACGAAAAAACTTTTAGAAATAATAAATGCATAGAGTAAAGTTGCAAGATCCAAAATCAACAGACAAAAATCAGTTGCGTTTCTACACACTAACAAAAAAGTAGCAGAAAGAGAAATTAAGAACACATTCCCATTTACAACTGCAAAGAAACAAATAAAATAGATAGGAATAAGCTTAACCAAAGAGGTAAAAGAACTGTACATTGAAAGCTATAAAATATTGTTGAAAAGATCGAAGAAGACACAAAGAAATGGGAAGATATTCCATGCTCTTGAATTGGAAGAATTGACATAGTTAAAATGTCCATACTTCCTAAAGCAATCTACAGATTCAGTGCAATCCCTATCAAAGTTCCAACAACATTTTTCACAGAAATAGAGCAAAGAATCCTAAAATTTATATGGAACAACAAAAGACCCCGAATAGCCAAAGGAATCCTGAGAAAAGAGAAGAAAGCTGGAGGTATCACACTCCCTGATTTCAAAATATACTACAAAGCCATAGTAACCAAAACAGCATGGTACTGGCACAAAAACAGACACAGACTCAGTGGAACAGAAACGAGAGCCTGAAAACAAACACACACATCTATGGACAGCTACTTTTCAACTGTAGTTGGGAGCCAAGAACATACAATGGAGGGGCCAGCCCAGTGGCGCAGTGGTTAAGTTTGCACGTTCCACTTTGGTGGCCCAGGGTTCACAGGTTCACATCCCGGGTTCGGACATGGCACCACTTGGCAATGCTGTGGCAGGCGTCCCACGTATAAAGTAGAGGAAGATGGGCACGGATGTTAGCTCAGGGCCAGTGTTCCTCAGCAAAAAGAGGAGGATTGGCAGCTGATGTTAGCTCAGGGCTAATGTTCCTAAAATAATAATAATAATGAAATAAAATAAAATAAAATAAGAACATACAATGAAGAAAGGAAAATCTCTTCAATAAATGGTGTTGGGAAAACCAGACAGCCATGTGCAAAAGAATGAAAGTAGACTATTATCTTGCACCATACACAAAAATTAACTCAAAATGGATTAAAGGCTTGAGTATAAGACCCAAAACCATGAAACTTCTAGAAGAAAACAGGGAGTATGTTCTTCAACATCAGCTTTTGCAGCATATTTTCTGGTACCATGTCTGACTCGGCAAGGGAAACAGTAGATCAAATAAACAAATGGGACTACATCAAACGAAAATCTTCTCCACAGAAAAGGGAACCATCAACAAAATGACAACCTAACAACTGGGAGAAGATATTTGCAAACCATATATCTGATAAAGGGTTAACATCCAAAATATACAAAGAACTCATACATCTCAACAACAAAAAAACTAACAGCCCAATTAAAAAATGAGCTAGGGCCAGCTCCGTGGCCAAGTGGTTAAGTTTGTTCACTCTGCTGCGGCGGCCCAGGGTTCGGATCCTGGGCACAGACACGGCACCGCTCGTCAGGCCACGTTGAGGCGGCGTCCCACATCCCACAACTAGGAGGACCTGCAACGAAGATATACAACTGTGTACAGGGGGGTTTGGGGAGATAAAGCAGGAAAAGAAAAGATTGGCAACAGTTGTTAGCCCAGGTGACAATCTTTAAAAAAAAAAAAAAAAGAAGAAGATTGGCAACAGTTGTTAGCTCAGGTGCCAATCTTTAAAAAAAAAAAAAAAAACAAAGGGCTAAAGATCTGAACAGACATTTCTCCAAAGTAGATATACAGATGGCCAACAGGCACATGAAAACATGTTCAACATCATTAGCTATAAAGGAAATGCAAATCAAAACTACAATGAGGTATCATCTCATGCCTGTCAGAATGGCTTAACAGAATAATTAGCAAGACAGGAAACAACAAATTTTGGAGAGGATGTGGGGAGAAGGGAACCCTCATACACTGCTGGTGAGAGGGCAAACTGGTGCAGCCACTATGGAAAACGGTATGGAGGTTCCTCAAAAAATTAAGGATATGGGGCCCGCCCAGTGGCCCAGCAGTTAAGTGTGCACGTTCCGATTTGGCAGCCCGGGGTTCGCCGGTTCGGATCCTGGGTGTGGACATGGCAGCACTTGACAAGCCATGCTGTGGTAGGCGTCCCACATATCAAGTAGAGGAAGATGGGCATGGATGTTAGCTCAGGGCCAGTCTTCCTCAGCAAAAAGAGGAGGATTGGCAGTAGTTAGCTCAGGGCTAATCTTCCTCAAAATAAATAAATAAATAAACAAATAAGACTAGAACTACCATACAATCCAGCTATGCCACTTCTGGGTATTTATTCAAAGAACATGAAAACACGAATGCATAAAGATACATGCACCCCTATGGTCATCGAAGCATTATTCACAATAGCCAAAACTTGGAAGCAACCTAGGTGCCCATCAACGGATGAATGGCTATGGCTAAAGAAGGTGTGGTATATATATACAATGGAATACTACTTGGCCATAAAAAGGATGAAATCTGGCCATTTGTGACAACATAGATGGACCTTGAGGGTATTATGCACAACAAAATAAGTCAGAGGGAGAAACTCAAATATTGTCTGATCTCACTCATAAATAAAGATCAAAAGAAGAACAAACACACACATAGAGGCAGAGATTGGATTGGGGATTACCAGAGGGGAAGGGGGAAGAGGAGGGTGAAAGCGGTGATTAGACACATGTATAAGGTGATGGATTGTAATTATTCTACACAGAAATCGAAATATAATGATTTACACACGAAATTTATATCGTTATAAACCAATGTTACTGCAATAAAAAATAAAGTTTAAAAAATGCAAATAAGGTGAAGTTAAAGCTTAAAAATAGAATTGCGCCCTGGGGGGCGGGGGAGCAAAGCCGAGTGGTTCAGTTCGCAGGCTCTCCTTTGGTGGCCCAGGATTTCACCAGTTCAGTTCCTGGGCGCGGACATGGCACTGCTCATCCAGCTAAGCTTCTGTGGCGTCCCACTAGCACAACCAGAGGCACTCACTGCTAGAATCTACAACTATGTACTGGCGGGCTTTGAGGAGAAGAGAAGGAAAAGGATTGGCAACAGATGTTAGCTCCGGTTAGCTCAGGTGCCCACCTTTAAAAAAAACAGAATTGATCAAATGGACGAGACAGACTACTTCACGGACTGGCAGGCATATTACGGAAGAATCTTTGTGAACGCTCTAGGAAGGTGAGGACAAGCTGGGGGAGAAGGTTTTGATGAGCACCGGGCGGCCTAAGTCCCCACCCCCAGCCTCTCAGTCTGCCATCTAACCCCGCGGGGGCCAAGTCTCCCCGGAACCCGGCACCCGTGGTTGGGCCCCGCACGCGCAGGCAGCCCCGCCCACAGGCCGGCCTCCGTCCTCCGCCTGGGCTGCGGGGCCTGTTTCTGGCCCCAGGCCCGCGCCGAGCGACGCCAGGGCCCATCGGCGCCACGCGGGGAGGACTACGAGTTCTCTGCCGGAAACGGACGGACGTGATTGGCAGCCCGAGCCCTGGAGGCTCCCCCCCCCACCCCCCGCCTACTTCCAAGGCAGGAAGCGGAAGTGGCGTCACTGGTTCGCGCGGTCTTTTCGTCTCGCGACTCAGCGCCTCGTGGAGTTGTCGTGTCGGTCCTCGTGCGGTGGCCGCCTCCTCGGTGCGGCCCGTGGAGGGAGTTCTCTGGGCGCACGGAGGGCGTTAAAGGACAGGTGCGGCCCGGGACCCCAGGGGCTCCGTAGAGAGGCCGGGCCTCCGCTCGTCCGCCCGGCCGCTGGGCCCCGCGCTGAGCCGGAGCGGGAAGGGCGCCTCGCGGGGCGTTGGCGTCCCCTGCGCTTCCCTGGTCAGAGCCTCCGAATCACCTTCGAGACTTTTCCCCAGAAGGAGAAGCAGCTCCGCTGTGCGAGTCTCGTTGCTGAGGCCCCGCGCCCTCCGGTTCTCAGGACCTGCGCCCCCGCCGTGTGGCTGTGAGTCCGGGGGAAAGTGGTTCGGGGGCCTCTGCTGCTTTTCCTGGGCGACAGAACGTGTCACCGGAGGATTTGGCCTTGTCTTGGCGCGTTCTTTATTTCTGAACGTTACGGAACATAAGATAGTTTCTTAGGTCTCTTAACCTAAAAATAGACCGCCAAATGAAAGGCAGAGAGGCGTTTATTTGTGGATCGTAGACCTGCAATTCTGGGAGCACGGATTCAGGTAGAAACCCTGATAGTGTGCGCTAGGGAGTAGAAGGGGTTTTTAAAGGAGGAGGTTTGTATTGCAAAAAATGTTAATTGGCGGTAGCTCAAAAAACTAATCTTGGCTAAAGGTAATTCATCGGTGAGGCCGGCTAGTGGGAGGCCAAGTCCCTCACTGGGAGGGGCTGCAGGTTTCTTCAGGTGACTCGGTTGGAAAGTTCCTTTTCTGCTCCCTGACGACCTGCATAAGACCCATTTCCTTAATGGCTCCCAGCGCTGTTTTTAAGCCCTTAGACGTAAGTGATTCCGTTGTTTCACATTTCACAGCTTGCAAGGCTTTGTATATTCATTTACTAGGTGTTAGACTCCCACTTAATGAATGTTTGAATGGTCAGTTAGTGCTTAGTGAGAAGAGTCAACCCAAGGCTATTCTTAAGAAACTTGTAAACTGTTGGGGGAGGCAAACATCTCTCCAGGAAATAAATGTGTTATTACAAATTGATTAGAGTTCTGGAGCTAAAGTAGATATGGGGAAAGTGTTCTGTATTTGTTTGGTTATACATCTAGGCTGAGAGAGGGGAGAGCATTAAGGTTTACTCCCAGTTTTGACAGTGGAGACGTTTTATTTGGTTGCTGAAAATGCCGAAGGAGGATTCTAATCTCTGGTGTGTACCTGACAGAAAAGGTAAATGACGTCTGTTCATATGAGGTGAATCAAGAGAAAAGAGGAGAAAGTATAGGGGCCGGCCCGGTGGTGCAGCGGTTAAGTTCGCACGTTCCGCTTCTCGGTGGCCCGGGGTTCGCTGGTTCGGATCCCGGGTGCAGACATGGCACCGCTTGGCACGCCATGCTGTGGTAGGCATCCCACATATAAAGCAGAGGAAGATGGGCACGGATGTTAGCTCAGGGCCAGTCTTCCTCAGCAAAAAGAGGAGGATTGGCAGTAGTTAGCTGAGGGCTAATCTTCCTGAAAAAAAAAAAAGAAAGGAGAAAGTATAAATGTGTTTTAATCTTATGAACAGCAAATTCATTCAAGGAATTAATCAGAATCAGCAATTCGCTTGTGTTATTATCAACCGTAGCGAAAATATATGTTAATAAACGTAGAGTGGTCTTGTAGTCCACCTGGAGGTTCCGTCTCCTACCCAGATCAGGCCTTTGATTCCCTGACCGAACATCCAGAGTAACCCCTCCTGTTTGACTTTTTATAGACACTGTTGCATCTAGGGGGCTAGAATCACTCCACAGGTAAAGGACCAGAACACTCCCCTGACCAGGCAGGTTGCCAGAAAGCACTGGAGGCTCCACGTGGCTTGGTAATATCCATGTTACCCTCTCTGTTTCCCACTTGGGTGTCCCAGTGAGCTAACCATGCCATAGTGAAACAGTTGATGAGGAGTCTGAGGATGAAGTTGGTGAGACTGTGCAGATACGGTGATTCTGTGAATGTCTTTCTTATTGGCAAGGGGCTCAGCTCATTGCTCAGGTCCAAAGGCTTGACTAAATGTGTCCCCAGATCTCCTGTTTACTCGTTTGTCTCCAGGGATCACTGTTCTCACTTGCGCATAAGTCTGCATAAAATCAAGAGACAAAAATGAGTCTCATTTTAACAAGAGAAGTGAAACATAAAGATGTAAGGAGGATTGTAACAGATATCCTAGTGTGGATGGAGACCACCTAAAGAAAGCCAGACTTCTAGATGGGTCCTCTCCCCAAGGCTGGACTTCAGACCTTGTCAGAGAAGATATCATGGCAGCCCATCGCATGGTGAAGAAGTTCAGAAGGTTGCCAGAACCACAGGTAGTCAACAGTCAGTGGGCAGGCAGTAAGCAACCTCTGGGTGCAGACATGTCATTAGTGGTGGGTAGATGGAGAGAGGGAATCAGGTGCAAAACCTGGAGCACTAACCGTCCATATAAGGAGGCTGTTGGAAACAAGTGACTGGTGTGCAGAGATGGTGAAGCTGGTGGATGAGTGCTCAGAAGACAGTGTTCCTCCCACCTTTACATTCTTAGAGTAATTAAATATGTATTTCTAAGAACTGAGATAGGGCCGGCCTCGTGGCCGAGTGGTTAAGTTCACATGCTCTGCTTCGGCGGCCCAGGGTTTCACAGGTTCCAGTCCTGGGCGTGGACGTGGTGCCGCTCATCAGGCCGTGCTGGGGCGGTGTCCCATGTACCACAGCTGGAGGGACCCACAACTAGAATGTATGTACAGCTGTGTACTGGGGGGCTTTGGGGAGAAAAAGGAAAAGTAAAATCTTAAAAAAAAAAAAAAAAATCTGAGATATATTGTTATGAACAACTATTTAGCTGTGACTAGGTGTGCGTGAAGAGTGGTGTGATGGGTCTCTGTTGACCGTCAGCCAGTGGGCGCCTTCAGTGGGCAAGGCTCTCCGCCGCTCTTCATACTGGCAGACGTTGGCATCCAGAAGAGACGTAGTGCTTCCCATGAAGTGCACAAAGACCTCTCCCAAACAAGCCGATCCTAATGGCAGACAGCAGTGTCAGAAAGCACTGATACAGCTACAGAGCTCATTATAAAAGCTTGTGTTTCTCCCAGATTTTAAAAATTTAAATGTATGCCCGCTCAGTAATAATTGTTGCAAATAGATAAAACTTTCTTGACATAGTTAGAAGAAGAAATAGACAAATCCACAATTCTAGTGGGAGATTTTAATAGGTTTTTCCGTATTGTTAAACTAAACAATAGAAGAAAAATTAATTGAGGTATAGTAAGGAAATGTTATGTGAAATGCCTGATGTACATATACAGAATAGTGTGTCCTGATTGAACTCAAAAATTGCTTGTCTGAGAGCACAGGGAAGGAATGAACTGGAAGGAGCAAGAAATCTTTGTAGGGGGATAGCTATATTCTGTATCTTGTTTTTGCTGGGTTTTACTATGCCTGTATGCAGTTGTCAAAGCTCATCCAGCAAATGCTTAAGCTGTGTGTATTTAACTGTACGTTAATTATATCTCAATTAGAAAATATAAGGAAAGTCAAAACATTCTATGTTGCCACTGACTAAACAGATTGGTGGGCCTGTTTAGCCCAAGGACCCCCAGTTTGAGAACCCTGGTAATAAGGACAATTAGACTGTGAGGCTAGACGTACAATTTTTGTGACCATATGTGTTTCTGGGTTGTAGTCACCTGAAATGTAGAATAAGGACTGTGGGGTTGTGAGGGTGATATTGGTTCAAAGCTAATGAACTCTGGAACTGTCAGTGGTTGCCACCATTCAAAGACCATTTGGTAGATTAGCATTTGGCCATTGGTCTGTCTTTGATTTATTAAAGTTAAGGTTTCTTTTTTAATTGAGGTCACACTGGTTTATAATGTATCCATTTCAGGTTTACATCATTATATTTTGACTTTTGTACAGACCTCATTCTGTTCGCCACCAAAAGTCTAGTTGCCATCCAACACCTTCCACGTGTGCCTCTTACTCCTTTTGCCCTCCCTCCACCCACTTTCCCTCCAGTATCCACCAGTCCATTCTCTGAGTGTATGTGTTTCTTCGTTTATCTTCCACATATAAGTGAAGTCATATGGTGACTGTCTTTCCATCTGACTGACTTCACTTAGTATGATACCCTCGAGGTCCTTCCACCTGCTCACAAATGGCAAGATACTGCCTTTTTATGGCTGAGTAGCATTCCATTATATATATATCACATCATCTTTATTCATTCATGCCACTGATGGGCACTTGTGTTGCTTCCTAGTCTTGGCTATTGTGATTAATGCTGCGATGAATATAGGTGTGCGTGTGTCTTTTTGAATTAGTGATTTCATGCTCTTTGGGTAAATACCCAGTAGTGGAATAGCTGGATCATATGGTATTTCTATTCTTTCTTTGCTTTCCTTTCCTCCCTCCCTCCCTCCCCTTCCTCCCCTCCCTCCCCTTCCTCCCCTTCCCTCCCTCCCCTTCCTTCTTTCCTTTCTTTCTGTTTTTTGAGGAAGATAGGCCCTGAGCTGACTGCTACCAATCCTCCTCTTTTCGCTGAGGAAGACTGGCCCTGAGCTAACATCCGTGCCCATCTTCCTCTACTTTATATGTGGGATGCCTACCACAGCATGGCGTGCCAAGCGGTGCCATGTCCGCACCCGGGATCCAAACCAGCGAACCCCAAGCTGCCGAAGCGGAACGTGCACACTTAACTGCTGCACCACTGGGCCAGCCCTTCTATTCTTTATTTTTTGAGAACTCTCCATATTGTTTTCCATAGAGTTTGTACTTGTTTGCAATCCCTCCAACAGTGCAGGAGGGTTTCCTTTTCTCTGCATCCTCTCCAACACTTACTATTTCTTGTCTTGTTAATGATACCCATTCTATTGGGCATGAGGTGATATGTCATTGTAGTTTTGATTTGCATTTCCCTGATAACTAGTGATGTTGAACATCTTTTCATATGCCTGTTGGCCATCTGGACATCTTCTTTGGAAAAATATCTATTCATAGCCTCTTCGCGTCTTTTGATGGGGTGGTTTGGTTTTTTTTTTTGTTTACTTGTATGAGTTTTATGAATACATTTGCAATATTAACCTCTTATCAGATATGTGGTTTGCACATATCATCTCCCAATTGCCAGTTTGTCCTTTTGTTTTGTGGATGGCTTCTTTTGCCAAAGAGAAGCTTTCCAGTCTGATGTCGTCCCACTTGTTTGTTTTCACTTTTGATTCCCTTGCCTGAGACATGATATGCAAAGTAATACTTCTAAGACGTATCAAAGAGCGGACTGCCAGTGTTTTTCTCTAGGAATTTTCTGGTTTCAGGTCTTACATTCAATTTTGTAACGCATTTTGAGTTAATTTTTGTGTATGGTATAAGACAGTGGTCTGCTTTCACTCTTTTGTGTGTGGCCGTCCAGCTTTTCCAACTCCATTTATTGAAGAGACTTTCTTTTCTCTATTGTATGTTCTTGGCTCCTTTGTTGAATATTGGCTGTCTGTAGACGTGTGGGTTTATTTGTGGGCTCTCAGTTGTGTTCCATTGAGCTGTGTGTCTGGTTTTCTGCCACTGCCATACTGTTTTGATTGCTCTAGCTTTCTGGTATATTTTGAATTTAGGGTGTGTAATAACTCCACCTTTCTTCTTTTTTCTCAGCATTGCTCTGGCTATTTGGGGTCATCTGTTGTTCCATGTAAATTTTAACATTCTTTGTTCTGTTTCCATGAAGAATGTCATCGGAATTCTGATTGGGATTGCATTGAATCTGTCAATTGCTGTAGGTGCAATGGACATTTTAACTATGTTAATTTTTTCTGTGTGTCTTTTCTGTGTATTTATCACCTCGCCGCAAGCTTTCTATACCTTTGTCACATGTTCAGATAGAAGAACGTCTTTCAGCATTTCTTTGAGGCAGGTCTAGTGGCGAACTCCCTCAGCTTTTGTCCCTCTGGGATAGCCATTATTTCTCCTTCGTATGTGAAGGATAACGTTGCTGGATAGAATATTCTTGGCTGACAGTGTTTATTCTTGAATATTTTGAGTATATCGTTTCACTCTTTCTTAAGCCCGTCGAGCTTCTGCTGAGAAATCCCCTGATAACCTACTGGGGATTCCTTTGTAAGTTATTTTCTCCTCTATGGCCACCCTTAATGTTCTTTCTTTCTAATTGACTTTTGATACTTTTAGTATAATGTGTCTTGGAGGAGGTCTTTTTGCGTTGAGATAATTAAGTGTTCCCTTAGCTTCATGACCATGTAGATCCAGTTCCTTCCCCGGGGTTTGGGAATGTCTCAGCTCTTATTTCTTTAAATAAGCTCTCTGCTCCCTTCTCCCTCTCTCCTCCTTTTGGGATACCCATTATCCTTATTTTGCTCTTCCCAATTGAGTCAAATATTTCTTGTACGATCTGTCCATTTTAAGAACATCTTAATTCTCTCTCCTCTCCCACCAGAATCTTTTCTGGATTTCTATCTTAGAGCTCAGTAACTCTCTCTTCCATATGGTCTGCTCTATTTCCAATGCTTTCTCCTTTATTCTCAATCTTATTTATTGTGTTCTTCACTGCTGGTTTTCCAAGTTCATTTTTTTTTTTAGAGTTTCAATCTCTTTGTTGAAGCACTCCTTTTGTTCATTAGTTTTATTCCTGTGGTCAGTGAACTGTCTTCCTGTGTTTTTTTTTTTAACCCATTGAGTGTCTTTAGGACAGCTATTTTGAATTCTTTGTCATTAGTTCACAGTTTTCTGTGAGTGCAAGTTAGGTTTCTTGAAAAGTGTCATTTTCTTTTTATGGTACTGAGTTCCTGTAGTTTTCACAGTGCTTGATGAGTTGTTCCCCTGCTGGCACATTTGGGTACCAAAAACCTTTTTTACTTAGGTAAGTCTTTGTTTATTTTGATTCTGAGCTACTTCTGGTTGTATTCGAGAGCCTTCCACCCTCCACTATCTGTCAGGAATTTTCAGTGCCCACCTTGTGCTGCTGTTGACTCTGAGGTTGCTGGTACCTTGTTGCTTATGATACTGGTGTAACTGTGGCTGTCACCCCCAAGGTCACTTGTACTGTAAGGTCGTCTGCTACTTCTGGGGTTGCCTAGGTCATGGGTTCTGCCACTGCGGTGGGGGTAATGGGAAAAGTGGGGTGGGAGCCAGGGTCATGGCAACCTCTGTGACATCTGGGTGTCTGCAGGCACCCCTGCTATGGTCGGGGCCTGAAGTTGCAAGGGCTTCTGAAGCTGGAGGGCACCAGGGTTATGGGCCCTGTTGTTGCCGTTGCCTGGCTCTCTGCATGCTCTCCATGGGCTCATGCACTGCTGCCACATGTGCCCTCTGCACTGTTACTCCCGGGTTCTCTGAGAATACTGGACAAGTCTTGCTGGGGATGTTCAGTTTGTGGGTATTGCTGCTGCTGCCGAGTGGGACAGGGTTATTGGTGACGCTAGCACCGCCACTGCCCCAAGGGCATGGTTACCTAAGTCATGAGCACCACTGTGACTCCCTGAGTCTGTTTCTGGTGCCTACGCAGCTCCTGAACTCAGGTTACTGGTACTGCAACTGCTGCCTGGGTCCCCAGGTGTTGTGTGCAACACTTGTTGCTGGCAGGCGTCTTCCTGGGGGCACTGCTTTTGGGGTCTAAATCAAAGGCACCACTGTGGCTCTTACGGCCTCTGGTCTCAGGTGCTGGTGGGAATCCTGGAATCTCAGGTTACGGGCTACACCACTGCTGGTTGTCAGGGTCTTGGATTCAGCCCTTGCTGCTGGCAGGAGCAGTGTCAGATGGGGCTGCCACCAGGGTAGTGGGAGGGGGCTCATTTACAGGTATCATCCTGGGGCCTACAGGAGCATGCACTGCCTGGATTCCTGGGGCTTCTTTTCATGAGTGTCACCTCAGTTCCAGGGGCCTCTAGCTCCAGCTGTGGCCATAATTCCTGGAACTTCAGTCTTAGAGGCTGCTGCAACTGCTGCTCTGGTTCCACCACATCTAAGAAGTCCAGTCAGCCCACCTTCAGATGTATAGATGTGTGAATTCTTCTGGCATTCTAGTGTGCTGTGCACAGAGTACTTTTTTGGTCTACAGATGTCTGTCCTACTGCTTGTATCTTAGAGGAGAGAGACAAAGGGAACAACTCACTCTGCCATGATTCTGACATCACTCCAAAGGTTCTCGATTTTTAGCACAAAGAAATTAATCTTCAAATAAGGAATGTGAAAAGGCAGTTAAACATGAAGAAAGTCTGTGGAAGAAGTGAGTAAATATAAAAGCCATGTGGCTAGAAAATGGAACTGATAAGTAAAATGAAAAGGTAGTTGTCTGAAAAGAAACATAAAATAGACAAATGTTGGGCAAAGTATGATATGGCATGACCCCTTTCCCAAGGCAAGGCAAGGACACAGACCTACTAATCTGAGTGTTTCCAACCAAGACCTGTGGGGGCTTCCCTGTCCTTGAATGTATTCTGAGTTTCTTTTGGGAAAACATTGACACTTCTTATCTTTTAGAGTCAGATGTGGAAGACCTAATGATTATTTCTCCTTCCCCTCCCTCCCTCACATCCTTTATTTTCTCACCTCCTGAATCATTTTTGTTTATCAGTTATGAATTGGCATGTTACTTATTGCTTTATTGCCTATATTGTCCAATAAAGTGTTGCCTAGGACATTTTCTGTATAAGTGAGTGCTCTCAACTGAGTGCCTGATAGAGAGAAATAAGTTCATTATTCACTGTGGGAATAAAAGAATAAGGCAGCAGTAAGAACTTAAAAGGATGCCCAGAGCTTCAGACTTCTCCAGTATCCATTAAGGGAAGCTCAAGAATATTGACCATATAAATCATTTTACTTCACGTCATATCCCCGGTGGCAATCTTGACCACTGCTGTACAGTAGAATGTGTAAATCATGTTTATAAGGGAAATATTTACTTAAGCATGTAAGTAATATAAAAACACTGTGATATTTTACATTTTTTGCACATTTGAAGACTTCTAAATTCTCTGCATACTAAATTTTTATCAGATGTACTTGAGTTATCTTTAGAAAACACAAAATTTAAAGTTGAAAGACTATAGGGGCCGGCCCAGTGGTGCAGTGGTTAAGTGCGCGTGTTCCACTTCTCAGCGGCCCAGGGTTCGCCGGTTCGGATCCCGGGTGCGGACATGGCACTGCTTGGCACGCCATGCTGTGGCAGGCGTCCCACATATAAAGTAGAGGAAGATGGGCATGGATGTTAGCTCAGGGCCAGGCTTCCTCAGCAAAAAAAGGAGGACTGGCAGTAGTTAGCTCAGGGCTAATCTTCCTCA
>NW_025802987.1:0-11495 GCF_021613505.1 Equus quagga
ACATTTCCCAGAAGGATGGACTTCTTCTATTGAACCTTGAAGGAGACCCCTTTTTGTCCCTGGGACGGGTTCAGATTCTGGATTTGTTGCATGTTCTGTGTATCTTCTTTGAAACATTGGTGCTGAACCACCGAGCAGCAACATTACTCATTATCCTCAGGGTGTAAAGCAGTCGAAGAGTCATTAAGGACTCTCCATTTGGAAAGCAGCCACTGCCCAACAAAGGGCCTCTTCTTTCCTCAGCCAAGAGGAGAGGCACAGTCAGGGCCCTGGGGCCCTCTCTGACTCGAAACCGAGCATCACTGATGTCCTAGAGACTCCACTAAAGCAGGCGTACCCCTAATCTCACCCAGTGACAAAGCTGAAGCAGAAGTCTGCTGAAGTGCCAACAGTTTATTTTTATCTTTTCTTTAATAAGAACTTGGTAGGCTTTTCTTTGTTTTAGGACATGGGGCTACTATAGGGCAAGAAGGTGGAACTGGCTTAACCATGCAGCAGAGCCAATGGGATTTAAGGGACCTAAATATCCCCCCATCAGCCTATCTTCCATGCCTAAAATTCCACTGTGGAATACACATTAAGTACCTTATGACATTAAGGAGTTGTGACCTAAGAAAAACAATGAGAGGGAGGGAAAATTCATTGAACCTGATATACTAACTAGATCATACATGCAAAGTGCTCAGTACAGTGTATGAAGGATAAAAAGGACTCATAAATAGTAGCTGTTATTTCTATTACTAATAACTGCTGGACCGTTCGATAAGCCAATGTTTCTTGACCATCTACTTGGTGTTAGTATACCTTGCCAGATGTTGATAAATTGCCAGAATCTCTGTCTCAAAAGGCTCCTGTGATCAGGGCAAGAAACCCCTAAGATAAACAATTAGAATTCACCCTCATAAGTGCTCTCTCTAATAGGACACTGAGTACCAGGTGGGAGTGCAGGAGGGAGCAGCCTGCGCTGCTTGTGCAGATGGGACACTGTGCAAGAGAGACGGGTCAGGAGGAACATTTAGGGCGCTGCCAGGTGAGAATGAGGGGAAGGGTGTACTGGGCTAAGACTGCATGCAAAAGGCAAGATGACATGAAAAAAAAGAAGGCAGGAAAACAGAGGAACAATAATGAGTTCAATGTGTTCAGAGCACAGATTTCATCAAGGGCTAGAGAAGAAAATGGGATTGGAAAAATATCCTAAAGGAGGAAGTGCTATGCCTGGTGAATGGACTTAACCCAATAAGAAACATGGGTCCAAGTGCAGATTTTTAAGCAAGAACACAAGAAAATCTACTGTTTGGAAAGACACATTCATTGGTATCAAAGGACGGGGGTCAGCAAACTATGGCCTATGTGCCAAGTCCAGTCCTTTGTCGTTTTATTTTCCGGCTCATGAACTAAGGATGATTTTTGCATTTTCACACGGTCGAAAACCAATCAAAAGAACGTATTATGGCACAGGAAAATTAAATGCAATTTAAATTTCAGTGTCATCCATAAAGTTTTAGTGGAACACGGCCATGCTCATTTGTTTACACCTTGTCTATGGCCACTTTTGTGCTAAACAGCAGAGATCATTAAAAGTATTTACCATCTACCCTGCACAGAAGATGTCTGCCAGCCTCAGGTTAAAGGATATAGCTTAGAGCAGAGAGAGCAGAGAAGGCAGGGAAGCCAGCGTGAAGGGCAGAGGGAGAAGCTTCAGCCATGTTTCTCCAACCTGAGTCATGTACAAATCCCCCTCCGAAACTGCTCCAGGAGCTCTAGTGTCACTCGAATTACTTTTATTCAAACATAAATTAAATATTTACAAACAGACATTCTGGTAAAACTTCCTTATTCTTTTAGCTCTTACACAACTCTAAAACCAAAACAAACTTAAAAATCAAGTACAAACAAAACTACAAGACCAGTCAATTTCACGTTAACGTCCTTAATTTAAGGTGAGGGACGATGTCTTTCGGCTGCAACCAGATGTCTGCGTCGAGGTCCCAGGCCAGCCCCAGATTCATCTGAGTGCGAGTGCAGGTGTCTGCTACCACGTCTGGGTGATGACAACGATCTCACAACCTTCTCTGGGTGCAAGCACTCCAGACACCTTCATTCACGTAGAATGGCGTTGGCAACACTTCTGTAAAGGGTCAGATGATAAACATTTTAGGCTTTGCAGGCCCCTGCTACAACCATTCAATTCGCCATCATAGCTCAAAAGCCCTCACAGACAGGCCATAAACGGGCGAGCACGGGTGTGCTCCAGTCAAACTTTACTGACAGAACAAGCAGTGGCCAGAATTAGCTCAGAGACTCTGGGTCAACCTTTGTTCCAGGGCAAAGTGGAAAACTGGTGGGATTTCTGTTCAGCTGTGGACACACCCTCGACAGGCCAGGAGACCGCTGTGGAAGGAGAAGTCACTGCCACAGCCGCCCATCGGATGTATTCACAACGACAGGCAACACGCTGGACTGGGGCCACAAGCCTGGACAGCAGACAGCATCACAGCACTATCACCTCTTCACTTCACATCTGTATTCAAACCAGCTCACAGCAAGAATGACTATCTTGCCACTTCCCTTGGCCCAGAATGGGTTTTCCACCCACCGGCCCTCAACCTCAGGAGGCTCAGAGATGCCTGCAGGTCCTCATCACTTGGTTCCTGCTGGGACATCCAGAAGGGCCGGGTAATTATGGACTTTGCACATTAGCCACCAGAGTCCAATGCATACTGACAGAGTCTGAGCGCCATGCCGTTATAGTGCTGAAACTCAAAACGCAGTAAGAAAGGAAACTTGGCAACAGTCTTTTTAATTTGGTACCTTTTTACCCACACTGCGAGGCATTTGGGATCAGAGTTCTGATTCTCTTTACGAAGCTCTTCTATATACAGAATCACAGCCTACCTTTAACTTGGAGCCTGACACTCTAGAGAATTTTATTATTATTATTACGCTTCAATTTTAGACAAAAAACACATTTTGAAAGAAAAAAGTGCCAAGAAATACTATAACTTGGATAAGAAACAGTCTCATTTATTAGAGTCTTTCTTGTAGGGAAGAAACCTTCCCCACACACGTCCCCTTACCTGGCTACTCTTCTCTTCCCAAGACAGTCAATTCAGGGAAAAAAGAGGAATAAAATCTAACTCTGGGGGCCAGCCTAGTGGCATAGTGGTTAAGTTTGTGCACTCTCCTTCAGCAGCCTGGGGTTCACAGGTTCAGATCCCAGGAGTGGACCTCCACATTGCTCACCAAGCCATACTGTGGCAGTGTCCCACATAGAAAAAATGGAGGAAGACTGCCACAGATGTTAGCTCAGCGACAGTCTTCCTCAAGCAAAAAAGAGGAAGACTGGCAACAGATGTTAGCTCAGAGCTAGTCGTCCTCACAAAAAAAAAAGAAAGAAAGAAAAGAAAAGGAAAAATCTGATTCTGGTGTGGGTGTATAAACTCGTCATCCTGGTGAACGGATGGATGGGTGGCTATTTACCAACCAGATGAGGAGGCTGAGTCCTCCAGTGAGGCTTCGGGTGTGTTCTCCTGGGTGTTCCTGGACAAACTGCACTCCATTGCTCACGACCATCCTTACACGGGCCAGGCTCTATGCCAGGCATTGGTCAACTAGAATGGATGACAAGAGGGGCCTTGCCCTCAAGGAGATGGCACTGGAGTGGGCACCACCAGAGTCTTAGTTTTAGTTACATGCTTACTGTGTGCCAAGCACCATGCCAAGTGCTATACACACAATTTCTCTGGGAATACTAATGACACCCCCATTGAACAGACATGATCATCTTGTCTTTACAGATAAGAAAACTGAGACTCACAGAGGTTAAGTGACCTGATGAAGGACAGACAGCCAGTCAGCGGCAGAAGCAGGTTTCGACCCTGTGTGGTCTAATCTCGGAGCTTCTGTACTTCCTCCTGCAGAAGCTGGACACCTAAACAGACAATTCCACGACATCCATTATCCTACAGCAGGGAGAGCTGAAGCAGGGGCTCTGGGGGCAGGGGACTTGTGAGGGTGGTGGGCTATTTAGAGTACTCTAGAACAAACTGATTAGGACACATGACTCATGAGTGGGACCTGAGCAAAGCCCAGCTTCTGAACCCAGTGGAGCACTTTGCTAAACATCCCACTTTAGAGCACTCGGGACTGTCTTGGAGGGAAATAAAAGCACCAACCAGCCTTTCCTCCCAGAGATCCCCGTGGCTAACTGCCTCGCCTCTTTCAAATCAGCTTTCAAACATTATCTTCACAAGGAGCTACTCAACCACCTTATTTAAGCTGCACCCTGCCCCCTCACCATCGCTCTGATTTCTTTCCCTGCCCTCCTATTTCTCTGTTGCACTGTTTTCACCTTCCAACCTATGGTACTATGTAACTTACTTACTCACTACGTTTACTGCTTATTCTTATTGTTTACTACTTGAATCCTTTCTTTAGAACATAACGTGAACGACAGGAGGAACTGGTGTCTGTTTTGTTCACCACCACATCCCAAGTCCCTAGAAGAGTGCCGTGTATACAGCAGGTGCCAATATTTGTTAAATTAATAAACGAGTGAAGGAGTGTTGAAAAACAGACTGCGGATGTAAGACTGGGCTGAATGATTTTGGCAGCCCTTCCCAGCCCTGGCATTCGGCTCCCACATACAGGAAAAGCATCCTTCCATTTGGGATTCAGGGACACTGGAAGCAAGTTCTCACCCGTCTAGATACATGACTGAGGTCTCACCGGGATTGTGCTTTCGAATGTGGATGAGACCTTCATGTTCAATAAACTCTCATCCTTGGTCTCCCGTGCTTGTCTTCATTCTAGTCTTGTGCTCTCGTGACATGGGCAGTTAAAGAAGAGAATTTAGGGGTTGCCCTTTGACTGAGTGGTTAAGTTCATGTGCTCTGCCTTGGCAGCCCAGGGCTTCACCGGTTCAGATCCTGGGTGCGAACATAGCCCTGCTCATCAAGCCATGCTGAGGTGGCGTCGCACATGCCACAACAAGGGCTCAAACTAAAACATACAACTACGTACTGGGGGGCTTTGGGGAGAAGAAGGAAATAAATAAGTAAATAAATAAAAGAAGAAGAGAATTTAGTGCACACAGCAAAATCCCCCACATCTCAATGGCAGGCAGAACAAACTCTGTGATTTGAGTATTTTTGTGAAAATTCATAGGAGAGTCTTTGTGTCTGAATTAATATAATCTTAAAATTTACAAGAATCCAGTTTCCTTTTTATAAGGTTTCTATAACACATGTGTCAAGTGTCTAGTTTTGAAAGGACCTCCTAATTATTTCACTTACAACTTCCTCTGGGTTAATTATGGGAGTCTAAGAGTTGGACGAGGGGACAAGAGTAATACAGTTCTTGACATGCCATCTGAATGCAGGCTGAATGCGGTCTGTAACAAAGCCTTCCGGTTTTCCTTTTACTTATGATGTTGTCTTGTCCCCTTATCAGGGTGAGGAACACTCCACTTCTTTACAGGTTCAAACTGAATTCCAAATTCTGTCTGGAGCACATTTGGGTTTCTACCAGGCCCACTTTCTATTTCAATCCGAGGGGTGGGAGAGATGGAGGGTACCAAAATTTATTCCTGTGTGCTCAAATGTGATCAACCCTCGAGCTCTCACTTGACAGTTAATGTCAAAGAACAACTTTAGCGTCGTCTCTTTCTGGATTCATTCCTTTTTAATGCACATCCCTCTGGTTTCCAAAGCCAGAAAAATCTGTGGTTCATTCTAGATTATTCCCCCTGCCCTAACCCCTTCCCTGGCTATCATTTTGTCCTCAAGTTCTGTCAGTTTACATCTAAATATTTCTTGAATCCGTCCATTTCTCTCCATCCTCACTATGGCTGCCTCGATTATGGCTGCCACAGTGCTCTGCTGCTAAGGTCCAAAGTCATGAATGAGGCCTGTAAATAGGGTGACCAGTTCATCCAGGTTTGCCTGGGACTGTCCCAGTGTTAAATCTGAAAGTCTTACATGCCAGGACCCTCCCCCTGGTCCTGGCCAAACTGACACTGTTGGCACCCTCCCTGTAAGTCTTGGCAACTCTCTGCTTCCTCTCTTCACTGCAGCCCCACTCACCTTCTTCCAGTGACTTGGACTTTCTTACCTCAAGACCTTCACACGGGCTGGTTTTCTCCCTGGATTGCTTCTGCACTCACTCTTTGTATGGTTAGCTCATCCTCCTCTCCCAGATGCTGGCTCAAACGCCACATCTTCAGATAGCCTTTCACAACCCAGCACCCAGCCCCAAGTTAATTTCTGACCTTGCTCCAGCCTCTCGCTGTATTCTTTACTTTGCCTTCACATCTCTCAATTAGTGGGTTATATTTTGTCTGTGTAGTTACGTGTTTAAAGAAGCACTTTCTTCGTTAAAATTCAGCTCCTCAAAGGCAGACAATGTGTCTGTCTATACAGCTGTTTGTCCCCAACACCTTGCCCAGGACCTGGGAAGCATCGAGCCCTCTATAAATACACTTTCAATACATTTACTTTGTACGTGTTTTCCTTTTCCCCTGATTAAACTTACAAGACCTCTTTCTATCCTCCCTCCATCCCTTCTTCTTGCCTTTCTGGTCTCTTGCTGTCTCTCCTTTCTAGCTCTTTCTTTCTTTTCAAGAAACAACTCTTGGAATTAAGTGTTAATGCTACTGTTTTTATGATTTCTTGAACCAATATTTTCTGCTTTTATCAGTATTATTTCCTTCATCTAATTTTCTTAGGTATATTCTTTATTTTAGTTTTTGAGCTCTCAGGCCCATTTGCCAGCTCTCTCTTCCTCCCATCTGCTTTAGCTAGACTGAGCCTGCACTTTTCCTCAAGAGACAGAGCTGTGTCACTTCGTCACTCTTGTGGCACCCGTTGTTTTCTCTGTGGGATATGCCCTTCGTTTACTAATCTAACAAATATTTAATGGCTACCTCCCCACCTTGTCTACTGAACTAATAATTCTTTAAGATCCAGCTCAGCTGTTCCTTGACTGTAACGCTTTCCGGCCTCCACCCCCACTGAGTTTATCCGCTGCTCTGTGCCACACCCGTACCTGGAGTGGACATCCATTATAGTACTTACGTTGCGTTGTAACACTTTATTCATACTCCATCTTCCCCACTGAGCTCTGAGCTCCAGGATGACAGTGTCCGACCTCTGTGTCTATTTTGGAGGAGGCTGAGATTCTGAAGGAAAGGGACACACATAATTAGCATGGCTCTCTCTACAGCTTCATCCTCCTAAGAACTAAACAGACCTTCTTAAAAAAATACATTGAATAAGTCAACAGGAAAATAAGCAAGGAGATGAAGAGACAGAAACAAATACTGAGTCAGGGAGCATGTACATTTTCAACTTGATTAGATAATACCAAGAGAAATTTCTTCATTGGAGGAAAGAAGAAAAACAAGAGAGGGGCAAATACAAAAATGAATTTGATGTAGATAAGAGAGATTTTGAGAAAACTCACAGTGATGGACTTGGTCCCCACAAAACATGATTTTGCCGAGTTTGGCAGTGGGGATGGAATACGGACCTTGATCAGAGTGTAACAGGTTTGGAGTACTTTAAGAATATGTTGTGGTCAACCAGTGAAGGATTGAGGACGTTAGAACCATCAAAGGGCCAACCAGATAAAGAGCAAATAACTCTTGTGATTTTATTCGGTGCGGCCTGACATTCTAGATATTGAAGGGGGTCATGAGTGGCATGGCTGAGGATGGGACGGCAGGGATCATGGAAGTTCACAGAGGCAAAGGCATCAGGGATGCTCACGAGAACCAGCAAAGTGGCTAACCTTGGGCTGAAACAAGCAAGGCCAGAGAGGTGTGAGCACGGAGATCCTGAGCTAGACAGACAACAGGTTCCAGGGGAAAACAGAGCTGAAGAGGTGGAAGGAGAAGTCACTGTGATCAGTCGTGAGGATTTCAGAATTCACACTAGGTTTAGGGTAGGTCCACATCAGGGTTTCATCATCTCGCTGGCCAATAACACGCTTTCATGCCATTTGATGGAAATGAAATACAAACTATGAGATAGTAAAAGAAGAAAACTGGCTAAAGAGTTTTTCAGTCCCTGCAGTGTCTATCAAATCCAATGCCAAGTACTATTCAGGTCTTGTAACCTCCCTTGTTCCAGTGTTCTGGCTCCAGTCAGGACACCCCTGGGCCCAGAGCTCCTGAGGTTCATCTGGTGATGGGGCAGGTGTCAGAGCGACTGTCCTAGCTTTCACGGGAGCCTTTGTTCAGGGGCAGCAGGGAGAGAGGGGCCCCTCCTCTTTAATGGTGCTATCAGAACATAGGCTTCTTTGATCTTGTCTGGAATACTGATGGATAAAACTCTCTATGCATTTTATAGGAATATAAAAGACAAACAAGAATGATTTTTAAACACACGAAGCTTTAAGCTACAGATTTGCAGACACATTTTCCCCTTCCTTATTGCCTATCTCTAGCCTTTCTGGGAGGAAACACACATCTTGGTGTTGCTTTCTTTAAAACAAGAGAAAGGAGTCAAAACAGTTAATCTCACACGCTTCCTGTGATAGGGAAAAGGCAGCACACACTGCTGTAGGAGGAGACCTTGGGAGCAGAGCCAAAGTAAAGGATTTTCCCAATGGGTCCCCATAATGATGCTCTTGGAGGAGGAGAGACTCAGAGTCACCCAAAGGTCCAAGGCGAGGCCAGGCCCATGAAGGATTCAAGTGGATGGAAGTCATGGTCACATCCCGTGAGGAGCCCAAGGAATCATAGCCAGAAGATAAGGGGTGGAGGTGGCCCTGAGGTTAATGACAGGAGAAGACATAAGAAGGACAAACATACAGGGGCCTACGGTCAAGGTTGGAAACTTCAGCAACTAAGATGGTGGTGTCATAAACAGAAAAGAAAAATGCAGAGAGAAAAGCAAACCTGCACTGGGAATAAGGAATCGGCGGAACTAGTCTGCCTGGGACTATCAGGACATGGCTTCTTCAACTGCGGGTGTGAGAAGCTGGGAAAATCAGAGAGGGGATCACAACCCTGATCACCTTCAAATTCCAATTTAACAGACACCCAAGCTCCATCTTCTTCCTAAGACAGCACATCAGTGCCTCTGTATCCTTAATTGTGCATCTGGAAAATCAGATTCTAAAGCAGCCATTGTGGTGGCTGACATGGAGGGCCTATAGTAATCACGTGACAGCTGTGAGAGCTTTGGTCTTGCAGACCCTCAAACACCTGCCATTTCTTTCCCCCACCTCTGCCCTTCTGTTAGCAACATTCAGTTGGAAAGATTTAAATCCCTTCATGTGAGTTACTGCACACATGCCAAGAAGATGCTCAGTGGTCACCTCGTTCACTCATCATCTGCCAACTTTGCAGGATGTGTGAGTTGAGTTCATGCCTCAAGAAAATGTCACAATTGTTAAATCTCAAGAGTCACCTCCAGATAATCTAAATTTTAAGTATTGAATGTGTAAGTGACACAGGACTGGTGTTTAAAAACATTTGCATAGGAACTCAATTCGAAACCATCCTGTGGGGCTCAGGCCATTGAGTCAATGTCTCCAGAGGCTCTGGCTCTTCAAACATGAATTCCTCCTGTTTCATTAGTTTGTGCTATTGCTGTGGCTCCCAAGGCATTACCTTTGGGACAAGAGACTTAACCATGGCATTGAGCTCTCAACTGTGTAGGAAATAAACTCAGAAACACCCATCCTTAACCAAATTTGTTTCACTTCAGGGAAAGAACAGATATGGGGTTCTTAAAAACTAACGAGCGGCATTGATATTGAATTTTAGATTAAATGATTTTACTAAAGCCTCTAAAAAATACCCCTTTTTAGCAGGTCAAAGAGCTCTGCTCCAGAAATGACAGCACAGCCTCCCAGTGAACTGCTTGTGTGCAGTGTCTCTTTTTCTTCTTCCCCTTCCACCTGCTAGAGAAGCTCTTCAGGAGCCTCAGATGGGGAGCTGCTGTGTGGCCAGTTCCAGGGGGACTATTTGCATCCGAGTCCATTCATGTGACTCTCCATCACTGTTAGAGGCGCAGGGGTCAGAGAGAAAACTTGTCCTCGCTGTGTAAATACACAGACAAACCTCTTAAAGAAAGCTTTCTCAGTGTCTTAGGTCAGGCTTCCAGAAGCAGGGCCTGAGACAGTGATTCTGGTGAAAAAGATTTATTGGAGGAGGGCTCTCTGGAGGGGGTGCAGTGTGAGGGAAGCGGCAGACAGGAGAAGAAAACTAAGCAAAGGGGCTGTCTCAGCTGGAGACTAACTTCTCCCTCGTATCCCAGAAGGCTCTGGTCCACCTTGCGGCCAGGCTTCCGGCTTTTTGTGCCCCAATCATTGGCCACTGACTGTCCCCTGCGGCCAGGAGTAACCTCCCAGGCAAGGCAGCTCCATTTGAGCAATGAATACTCACAGCAACTGAGGAAAGAGTGTGCCACCAGTGAAGGGGACCCGGGCAGGGCACCAGCAGCATCCACTACACTTGGGGAAGGAAGGGAAGATCAGAAAAGCAGAGAGGGCCTCTCCAAGCAAGCGGCATATAAGCTGAGTCCAGAAGGATAAGTAAGAGCCAGGGTAAGTAAGAGACTTGGATGAAAAGCACAGAGAATGGTGAAGGGAACAGCACTCGCAATGGCCCTGGGGTAGAAAAGAGAATATGGACCTCCTTTCCTCTTCATTCAAGGTGCTCTGGCCTCTGATTCTGGGTTGGAGGGAAGTGTGTAGTGGTATTCCTGTAAGGCAAATGCAGGGCAGGCAAAGAGTTTTGTACTTTGGGCTTCTGCAAAGGACCCAACAGATTTGTGGAAGAAAACATTATGAGTAAGCACTGGGCCCTGAAGATTGCTGGTCTCACCTTTCACGTGCTCTCATCTCTGTACAAAAGTATGTTTATCTGTTTTAGGGAGATAAGTGAAGATTCCTTGCCTGGAAACTTTACAAACGTCCAGGAAGGCCAAGCTCTTGGTCTGCAATGGTGTAGCGTCTCCTGTTCTCAAAAGGGTAACATGGACCATCCCTCCCAGGTATGACATCCTATGTGCCATCTAATGATTTGTGGCACCCAAAACTCAATGAAGATAGAACATAGACAGACAGATAGAAGGAAGACCAGGGTGTTCAAATACAGTTTTCTGGCATATGAATTCTGAGACATCAAAACCTCCCTAGGAAATGAAACACCTGAAGTGTCTAGTGAAGTGGAAGGCACTGGGAAGAACTGACCCTGTGTCCCGTCAGTGTCCCAGCAGGGGGTGTTTGGATGAGTGTATTCAACTCAGCAGGAACCGAGCAAGGCAAGTGGCTGCAAAGGGGCAACTGGTAGGTGAGAAGGGCCTCCATTTTGTTTGCAGATAAAAGCTTCTCAGGACATATTTCTTGGATAGTGAATAAAGAGCCCATCGAGGGCTGGCCTCTCAGCAGCCACTGTAAAGACAAGCTGAAAAGAGAAGAAACAGAGAAAAAGATACGATAACAAAGGGGGATAGGAGATTTATGGGCTTAGAGCTCCAAATTTA
>NW_025802988.1:0-1400 GCF_021613505.1 Equus quagga
CATCTTGTTTTCAGTGTCCAGTCACCTCATCAACTCCTTAAAACCCAACCACCCACCATAGCTTATATCTGATACCAGGAGCTTGGTCTTCAAGGTGGGGCAGTTGGACATGACAGAGTCCACAAGTGGGACTGTAGCCTCATTGACCACAATGCTCTGGGCCTCAGACATTTGCAATCGATAGAGATTTTTCTTGGCAGTCAGTTGGGGGGGGTGGTTTCCCACGCACAAAGGTGGTTCCTGAGAAAACCACAAAAGGCGGCTTCATTCATATCTCTTAAGTAGATAATATTTCCTCAAGCATCCTGGTAGGCATAGATGAGGTCTCCTGAATACTGTCTGTTTCTAGGATGTAACCTCTGCATTGGGTCAGCAACAAAATGGCTGGGGAAGAAGTGAGAAGGGAAGGAGACTGAGCTCACTGAGCTTTGTTGCCATTATCTGTTCCCCTCAAGTTGTCCTTAATTTACATGGGTTAGGTGTCAGATTACTACCTATTTGAAATGTAGCCTGATTTTGAAATTGTGTGACACAAGGAGGTGGTGGAAACTTCCTCTTTGTTGTTCCCTCCTTGCTTGCGAATGGCAAGTGCTGTGGATTCCAGCATTTGCATTGGACACAAAAGTTCATTCTCCTTTTCTTGGGCTGTTCTGTAGACTTTCTTCCATCCATTTATCACTTATCAGGGGCCTACTCTATGTGACTGGCACGTGCTGGCACATCCTCTTATGATCCTTTGTATTTCTGTGGTGTCAATTGTAATGTCTCTTCTTTCATTTATAATTTTATTTGGGCACTCTTTTTTTTTCTTGATCTGTGTAGCTAAAATTTTGTCAATTTTGTTTATCTTTTTAAAGAACCAATTCAGTTTTGTTGATTTTTTCTATTGTCTTTATAGTCTCTGTTTTCTTACTTTCTACTCTAATCTTTATTATTTCCTTCTTTCTGCTAACTTTGGCTTAGTTTGTTCTTTTTCTACTTTGTTGAGGTGTAAAGCTGAGTTGTTAATTTGAGATTTTTCTTTCTTCTTAAATTAAGCATTCATAGCTAGAAACTTCCCTCTTAGAACTGCTTTTGCTGCATCCCATAAGTTTTGGTATGTTGTCTTTTCATTTTTGTTTCTCTCAAGATACTTTCTGATTTCTCTTTTGAGTTCTCTTTTGCCAATTAGTTGTTCACCAATGCCCATTCCTGATAAAAACTCTCAGCAAACTAGGAATAGAGGAACCATCTTCAAGTTGATAAAGAACACATACAATAAACCTACAGCGAACATCATACTTAATGGTAGCTCTAGGAGGGACACTGCATATGGTCCTAGGTGTCCGCCCTGCCTGGCAGGCCCATGCCCTACTGGAGGGTGAGGCCAGGGGCAGGGTGAGTGTGGGGTCTGGGGAAGG
>NW_025802989.1:0-4951 GCF_021613505.1 Equus quagga
ATAAACCGTTGGATCGGAATAGACAACCCAGAGATAGATCCATATATGGCAGTGGATTTCAGAGGTGGAAAGGACAACTAAGCGAAGAAAAGGGAGCCTTTTCAATAAACGGTACTAGAACTATTGGAAATACTCCTGTGCAAAAAATTGATCCATACCTCACACGAGAAACGTAAATTAACTCAAAATGGTTCATAGACCTGAATGTAAAACTTAAAAGTATAAAACTTCTAGAAAAAAGTTAGGTAAAGATTTCTTAGATTTGATACCAAATGATTCATAAAAGAAAAAATTGATAATTGGGACTTGATCAAAATAAAAATTTCTGCCCCTTGAAATCCACTGTTAAGTGAATGAAAAGACAAGCCACAGACTAGGAAGGAATCACTGTAAAGCATTTTTCTGATAAGGGACTTATATCCAGAATATATAAAGAACTCTCAAAATTCATTCATAAGAAAACAACCCAGTAAAATAACACTTCACCAAAGAAACTATGTGGATAGCTTAAGCATGTTAAAAATAATGCTCAACATCATTGCTTATCAGAGAAATGCCAATTTAAATCACCATGAGTTATCACTATACTCTTGCTAGAATGACTAAAATTAAAAAGACTGATTATACCAAGTGTTGGAGATGTGGAGGAACTGGAAACATCATACACTGCTGGTGGGGATGTAGAATGGTACAACTACCTTGGAAAACAGTTTGTCACTTTCTTGAAAAGGTAAACATACACCTGTCAAATGATCCAGGTATCCCTCTATCAGTAAGTTATACGTCCATAGACGGACTTGTCCATCACCGTTCATGGCAGCTGTATTTGTAAAGGCCAAAAACTGGAACAAGCCAAATAGCCATCAAGAGGAGAATAAACAAACTGTGACATATCTGTACAATGAAGTGCTACTCAGCAATAAAAAGGAATGACCTGTTGATGATATATGTGGCCACATGGATGAGTCTCAACTTATGTTGAGAGAAGCCAGAGGAAAGAGAATACATGGTGTATTATTCCATATGTATAAAACTTTAGGAAATGCAAACTAATCCATTATGACAGAAATTCTGCTTGGGCGGGGAGGGAGGGGTGGCAAGTGGCAGGAGGTGGGATTACCAAGGGCATGGGACTTTTGGAGGTGAAGGATATGTTCATTATCTTGAATGTGATGATGGTTTCACAGATGTATTTGTAAGTCAAAACTTAGATTGTGCACTTAAAACGTGTAGTCTATTGCATGTCAATTTTACCTCAAAGCCATAAAAAAAAGTCTCTCCTTACTTTCTTAGATAGAAGTAGTATAGTATACTCTTCCCCACTCCTTTATTTTTGATTTTGAAAAAGACATATTCTGGAAACCATACCCTAGCAGAATATATAGAATTATTTGATTTCTTTTTTTCCCGGTTTCATAGTACTTTAGTGTATTCAACAATTCTTCTATTGGTGGACATTTTGATTATTTCCAGTCTTCTGTTGTTAAAAATAATGCTGGAATAACATAGTTTTGTGCATATGTCTGTTCAGCATCTGTCGTTGTATCCCCAGTATCTTTGAGATAGATCTTTAGAAGTGGAATTGTTGGATCAATAGGTGAATATACAGGTAATTTTGGCAGATGTTGCCAAATTCCTGCTCATAGGGGTTGTATCATTTTGTATAATAATCAGCAATATATGAGAGTACCTGTTTCCCCTACATTCTCTCACCAAGAGAGTATGTTGTCAAATGTTTGGCTGTTGCCAATGAGTGGGAAATGGTATCTCAGTGTAGCTTTCATTTGTGTTTCTTTTATTATGAGTGAGGCAGAGCACGTTTCCATATGTTTGTGAGCTATTCCTATTTCTTTTCCTGAGAACGAACTATTTATTTTTTCAGCCCGTTTTTCTATAGGTTTGCTGGCTGTTTTCTTCTTTATTTGTAAAGTTCTTCATATTTTAGGAATGTTAACCCTTTGTAATAGGTTACAAATATTTTTTCTCAGATTGTCATTGTCAAACTTTGCTTCTTTTGCATTTTTTGCGTACAAGGGCTGGACAAATTTTTAATTTTTAAGTAATCAGGTTTATAAGTCTTTTCCCTTGGATTTTGAGACATAATTAGGAGGGTTTGGCCCACTCATCATACATTGAGAAATTCACTCATATTTTTGCTAGTACGTGTTTGTTTTCATTTTTTACCCTTAGGTTGTGATCTGAATGTAAATTGGAATTTATCCTTGTGAACAGTGAGGAGAAGATCCGATTTTGTCATTTCCCATACGGTTATTAGTTACGCCAACATCACTTTATAAAAAGTCTATTTTTCCCCAGCTGACTTTTAGTGTATCCCAGATTTCCTATGCACTTGGGTCTGTTTCTGGCTTTTCTGTTGTGTTCCATGGTCTGTCTGTACTCTTGGGCCAGTGCTGTTTTAATTACAGAGCCTGCCTTCGCCTCCCCTCCCACCCAACCTCCCTTGCTCTTCTATTTCAGGATTTCTCTGCTTGTTCTTGCTTGATTGTTCTTCTGAACTGACTTTATGTTCAACTCGAAGACGTACCCTTTAAAGATCTGCGACTATCTTTTCTCCCCCAGGTTAAATGTCCCCAGTTTCTTCGACTTTTGGAACGTGATTTCCAGGCTATTCATAATCCTCGTCCTTTTCCACAAGTTCATGTAAACATGCAATGTGGGACCCAGAACTGAACCCTTAGCATAGGTGTGGTGATGATGTGACTCCGTAGAAGGGTTTTTAAAGGGGCATCAGCAAGGGTGAGAGACGATGTGAGCACCTGGAGGTCAGGAAGGAGAAAAGCGAGCGGGGACTGAGTGGGCAGGGAAGGAGGGCATCCAGGCAGAGCGGTGGTCCTCCAGCGAGAGCGGGCGGGGCGCCACCTCTGCTGCCTGGGCACTCAGGGCCTGTGCCTGGGGTCTCAGCGCCCTGTGATGGAAGGGGCCAGTTCGGGGCGGGCGGCAGCGGCCGGCCTTTCTCCTGTCCTCCACCCCCCGCCCATTCTTCTCCTCCGCCTCCTTCTGCTCTTAGCTCCCGGGCCCTTTGAATCGCGCGCGCCCTCCGGGTGCCTGCGACGGGGGAGCCTCCCTTCCCTTGGTTTCTCCCGCGCAGGTCTCTTCGCGCCTGCCCCCCGCGCCGCCCCGCCCTTGGTTCCTTCCGTTCTGGCCCCGCCCACCGCGGGCCCGACCCGCCGAGGCCCGCTAACGTCCGCCTAACGTCCGCCTAACGCCGCCGGGGGCCGTGTCTGAGGACGTGTTAGACTGGAGGCTGGGGCGGAGAGTGCCGGCGGCGGGGGAAGGCGAAGTTCGCCCCCGGATCCGCCGCCCGCGCCTGGTGCTTTCCGAAGGCGGAAGCGGTGACAGAGTGGGGGTCTGGTGCGGTTCCACGGGGAAGCGTCGCGTCCGCTCGGCTGGCCCCACGCCGTGGACTCAGTACCTGCCACGGTGCCTGCCGTCACCGCTTCCCCGGGGCACCCGGAGCTCCTGGGACCCCGTCGGTGCTCTACGCAGCCCTCATCGCCAAGCTACTGGAGGTGACGGCCCCCATTCCCAGGGAGGGACCCCAGCGCTGGCAGGCGGGTGGCCGAGTTCCGAGCCGAGCGGGTGCACCGACGGCCCGGGCGAGGGAGAGACGGAGTGTGTGAGGCCCGAGGCAGGCGGGACGCTGCAGTGCTGTGTAGCGAGGCCGGTGGCAGTGTGTGTGAGGTTTCGTCAGCTGTTCATTTTTTATTGAGCACTTTCGATGTACCAGGCACTGTGTTACTTTGTGGTATGCAGTCTCCATCAAAACAGCGAGCATCCCGTCCCCTGCGGGTCCTTTTCCAGTGATCGGCACTGTTGGGGGATGGGGCTGGTATGGCAGATACTTGTGTAGTTGCACAGCGCGGTGAAAACAGCGGAGAAGCAAGCAGGTGTTGAATGCGCTGTCTTCGAGGAAGCATTTAAAATTAAGGCGTTGAGTTTTGTAGAAGACAGTTAAATCCAGAGTAGTCTAGACTAGTGATCGCGAGGTGTCTGAAGGTACTCAGCATTTGGCTTTATGTAAGAGTAGAACAGAATTAAGATTTAAAGTCTTAGCGGGAAAGTGCAGTATTTATGTTAGCCATCATTTTGGTTTTATTTGCCCCCTTAGGAGTTGATTCCTTCTATAGTATGTTTCAATTGTTTTTTGATTTTTTTTATGGCCTTTTAAGTCATAGCAATCAACTAAGAGAAAAGTATGCACCAGAGGGAGTCCAGCCGTGTGTTAGACAACATGATGTGGTAGGACCCATTGCAAACTGGAAATATATCCTCAACTTAGAGACATTTAGATTCCTAATGTTTAAAAAGACCTCAAGCTGCACAAGAAATACGGGGCTGCCAGTATCCTATCTTTATTGAAGCAGTGGGAGCTATTGGAGGTTTTTGAGGGAGCAGTTACCTGATGGAGGTTGACTTAGAATTTCTGTGGATGATTCTTTGTGACTGCTTTATTGTAAGTTTCTTTATGGGTGCCCATTATTTCAAACATTTCTGTTTCAGCTACTTGCTACATTGCCTGATGATGTTCAGCCTGGACCCGATTTTCGTGGCCTGCCACGGAAGCCTGTGCTTATCACTGCCTCCTTAGGAATTGTTTCATTTGCCGTTTTCTTCTGGAGAACCATCCTTGCTGTGAGTAAACTAAATTAACTTATATGTTGTCTCAGAAATACAAGGGATGTCTTATAATCACTGGCCCCCTTTTTTTTCAGTTAATAATATGAACACAAATTAATACTTATAATCTAAGCTGACCTTGGCGAATAATTCAGTGTAATCCTTGTTGGTAAAGACATAAGTGAACAAGACAACATGTGTATTATCTCAGTGGGAAAACTTCAATTTATAAATCTGTTCTATCAAAACCTAAAGATTTGACTGTTTGTAGAATTAGGACTTCTTAACAGCCATTGTGAAAGGCAGCTTAATA
>NW_025802990.1:0-2496 GCF_021613505.1 Equus quagga
CGAATCTGAGTCCTTAGGGAACAGCCTCCCATGGGTGATTTCCAAGGAGCTAAGCTTCAGTTTGCCTTTTGAAACTGCCCTTATCTGAGTGAGGGCTATTGGCAGTAATTTCGCCTATTTTCCTGCATCTCTTGGCCCAGTTTTGCTAATGTTTTCTTTAAAGTTTGATTGGCCCACTCAGTTTTTCCAGAAGTTGTGGTCTCTTTGCAGCATGTAGCCCTCCGTTTTTTTAAAACTCTGGCTACTTTGGAGGTTATTTTTCATATAAAAGTTGGCCTGTTGTCACTCTGAATTGATCTAGGCGACCCCAAATGGGCAATTATTTCTTTTAACGCTTTTATTACCACATTCACACTTTTTGACCTACAAGGAAGGGTTTCAATGCATTCAGTGAATTTATCCACAAACACCAAGAAGAATTTGTACCTTCCAGGGGCCATGGACATAACAGTAAAATCAACTTGCCAGTCTTCCCCCACTAAAGTTCCCCCAATTTACATTGCTTTGGCCAGGGGAGGTACAGGAGGTCTGGTTTATGCATTATTCTTCTGGCAATAAATGCAGTGTCCAGTTATTGTTTTCAATAAGTTCTTTTATACCTGGAGTGCTTATGACCTTTTTCAGCCATAGGTATATAAGGTTTCTTTTCCATAATGGGTAGAATCATGAGCACTCTTAAGGAGCCCCCAAGCTGTTTAGGCACCCAAATCTTCCCTCATGGGTTCAGCATCCAGCTCTTGACTATTGGGGACCACAGGTAACCCTGTGTAGTGGTGTCCCTTACTTCATCAGGGGAATTTACACTGGTGTAAATTCATAGAAGGGTAGAGTGGGAATTAATGATAATTGGAGAAGCCCTCCTGATATAGCAGCCCTTTTTGCAGCTGCATCTCCCAAATCATTCCCCTTTATATGCTCTGATTCCCCACTTTGATGGCCTTTACAATGGCCACAGATACTTCTTTGGGGCCGTGCACCAGAGGATCTCTGGCTCACGTCTGATATCTTTTACTGCTGCCATTACAAAGTCCTCTTTCTTTGCAAATGGCTCCATGAGCATGAATTACAGAGAAAGCATATTTAGGGCCTGTGTATATTGTTATTGTTTTTTCTAGTCCAAATTCCAAAGCTCTGATTCATGCAATTATTTCTGCCTTTTGGGCCCAGGTGACTGGTGTCAGCCCCTTGGCTTCTATGGTTGCATGCAGAGACACTACTGCATAACCTGCTCTTCCTTATCTGTTACTCATGAAGGTGCTCCCATCTACAAATCATACTTCCTCTGCATTAGGCGATGGTTCACCCTGGAGATCTCTGTGGCTAGAGTAAACCTGATCAATCACTTCTGGGCAAGCATCGGTAATAGGCCCCTTGGAATCAGGGATCAGGGTAGCTTGGTTTAGGGTATGACAAGGTTTTAAGAAATCCAAGGGGACCCTAACAGCATAGCTTGATATTGTAGTATTCTATTCTTGGATAGCCAGAGATGTCCTTTAGTCTCTAGTGACAAATAAAAATGGCAAGGATATATTGGAGTATATGAGGAAGCCATTTGGTATAAACCTAATTCGGCCTGACTTTGTTTTTCCAAAAGGGCCTGACTGTGGCCATTGAGCATGCATTGTATATCTGCTTAGACATTTTGAGATAAAGGTGCATCTTCCAACCCCCTCCCAATGTTGGCATCTCCTTAAAGATTAAGCATCTTTCTTTAGGCTGGGAACTGATTGCAGCGCTAATCTGTGACTGCCCAGCTCGAGGCAATGGACCTGCCACCCTGCGGGGTTCACTGATACAGCAGGCCTATCTGCTGCTTCCATCAGTCACTGTGCTGACAGAGCAGCCTTGTGACTATTGTAAGGGACATTTCAATCATACGTGAAACATACTCTTTGAGGGTATATAACCATCCTGTATACCCCCACTTCTTTGGAGTGCTCTGTTCCTTTGTGGAAAGACTCTCCTGGGTTATAATCCTCAGATTTAAGCTCAGAATAAATTCACCCAAATTTTCATTTATAGATTGGTTATGGATTATTTTTGTCGACATCAGTGGGCTAGAGACTTGATGGGGGTTCCACATCAGTCAAAGTTTGCCCCGTCATCACTTTTTCTGCATTGTTGATTAATAGGCAGATGGCAGCTACAGTTCTCAAGCATGGGAGTCATCATTTTGCCACAGTAATAGGCTACCACGCCTTTAGGGGTTCTCAGCATTTGGGTTAGCACTCCTGTAGCTACTCCCTGTTTGTCACAGACACATAGGTCAAATGTTTTGTTCAGGTCTGGTAAGGCCAGTTCAGGCGCTTCCATTAGCAAGTTTTAAGCTTATTGAAAGTTTGGTGACATAGCTTATCCCATTCAAAGTGGTCTATTTCTGGCCCTGGTAGTTTATCCTAGAGAGGCTTAGCAATTAATCCAAAGTTAGGGATCTAAATGGAGCAAAAGCCAGCCATCCCCAAGAATCCTCAGAGCTGCCTATAAGTTTTTGGTGAA
>NW_025802991.1:0-38188 GCF_021613505.1 Equus quagga
ACTCCTGGTCAGGACCAGGTCTCTGGACTACTATCAAAGCCTCATTCATTGCGTTAGTCATATTGCTTGTATTTCTTATTATAATTTGCTGTCTATTTCGTTGTTTGTCCTCCGCGTGTCAACAAAGTTTCACTTCCTGGACCACCTCTCGTCAAATGACTCTCTCGTCTCCAGAGGATCCGTGTACCTTGTCAGCCTTGGACTCCACGGGTGCAGCCTTCCGGTCCTCTGAACTTCCTGCCTGTACCTATGGCCCCATTTAGGGACAGCTCTACGACCTTGTACAGCCAGAAGTAGTTACAGAAGATTTACCATCATCCATATCCCCAAGAGATTTTGGGGCCAAGTGGGTTCGGGGGGGGATTTATGATGTGGATCAAGGCTGCCCCAGGTGGAAAAGCCCAAGGTGTCCTGGCCTACATGCTGATTTATATGACGCGATGGATTTTATGGTGTGGATTAAGGCTGCCCCAGGGAGAGAACCCATGGCATCCTGGCCTACATGCTGGTCTATATGACCAGATTCCTATCTAAAGTTATACGACCGCACAATAACCAGACCCCATCTGCACTGAAACCATTTAATGACTTTTTACATCATCTTTTCTCTGTCTAGTAAAAATAAGGCATGTACCCATGCCTTATAAATTTAGCCCTAGCCCTGAACACATGGCAGCAGCAGCTCTGACTGCCCATGGGTCCTGTCCCCATGCTATTCCACACTATTCTCTAAATAAAAGTGCACTACTGCCAGACCTTGAGAGTCCAAGAAATCTTTCTTTCAACTCTTCGGCTCACCGTCCCCACATGACAATGATCAGTCTCTCTCCATTTTGATGTTTGTTGACAACTGGAGTCTGACAGTTTTGCCAAATAGGTACACAGACAGATACGGTGTCCAGGGAACTAGGCAAAGAAAGGGGTACAGAGGATTCGATAAAAAACTAACATTGTCTGTTGAGTGTCTGCACATGGAAAGTTACAGGAAGAGCCTAACCCCCAGAGGTTCCCACAAGCAGGCTGGCCGAAGCCAGTTCTGTTCGCCTCGATCTGCTCTGAAGTGAACTTTCCCCATTATCAACTCATTAATATTTTCAATTCTCCTCCTCTGGGAGGGACCAGGCAGCCATTTCTGGATCATACTATGTATGTAGTCGCATGTGTCCCTTCTACCAATGAGCTTAAAGGAACACGATGGTTAGGCAATAAACCCTGCTCCCGTGCCTCTTCCTCAACTGAATATTCATGAACTGTACTATGATCTCAATAAAACGACCCCTCAAATCCTTGTTTGGGGAGACACTGCTTTGGGAGAGATCCCTGGTGTTCTCCATTGCTTCTGCAAGAAATAAAACTTTCTTCACCTACTTCTGCTTTGCTTGTGTTTTCAGCTCTGCTCTGACCAAGAGGTGAACCCATTGAGTTCAGTTACAGTACCAAGGATGCAGTAGGTGGGCATCCTTCCAATGCTTCAGTCAGATTCAGAATATGCGCATTTTGAGAAAAAACAAACCATCATTTTAGAAGAAAAATGACTTCTGGGTGATCAGAAAGGTTAACTTTAGAAAATATTTCTGACATTAAAATATTTGTATCTTATAAAAAATGTAAGCAGAGACTCTTTCTTACCAATGGTTAAATGACTCTCTGTGGCCATGACCCACCTGCTCCTTGTGGTTACACTATTTAATCCAAATATAATGAGACATCGGAAAACTGGGTTTCATTGAAATGATCATTCCATTGTGATACTAGAGACTAACGTTCATTCCAGCAGTGTTGGGGACACGTGGACAGGCATACTTTCCATTTAGTCTGCACAGATACCATCTCTGCTCATTTCCTCTCCCAATTCCCTGAGGAAGTGCTCACCTTTGATGTCATCTGAGACAAACAGGCCTCTCAAGTCCACCCAAAGTGTAACCATAACTCCAGCACACCCAGGGACAGAGAAGCATTCCTGGAAGAATGCTGAGGGGCCAGGCCTAAGAACCACAGTGATCTCAATGAAGAGAGAAAAGAAGGGCCCAGTTTGCCACCAGAGCTCATCATACAAGGGGGAACACAGCTGGGCAGTAGCATCATTGATCAGTCACCTGTCCAATGTAGGAAGAGAAATTCTGTGGATATTCAGCATCAAGCATTGAGAGATGCAGAAGATATTTCCATTTCATTTTCTGTTATTCTTCTTCCCTTTAGGAACTATCTGGAAAATGATAGTCTAGAAGGAGGTTTCCAGGAAATCACTCTGACTTCCTAACTCAGGAATGCCTCTGTTGTTTGTTTTAACTCCCAACTCCTCATCTCCACCTCAAACAAAGGAAACACCATCTAAGAATGTGCGTCCACCTGGGAAGATACGTGAGTCTGGCTCCGCTCTCACACAGTCAGAAACATGGTGCCAGGGAAGCTACATTTCATCACTGCCCTCCCCACCCTACTTTCATCACACTGCGGGAAGTGTACCGCTCCAGTAGTGGCCCCATGTGTGCAGAAACTCAGGATGTGCTTCCCCCACTCATGAATCGATAAACTCTTCTGCTTCTCACAGGTAACATTAAGGACAGCCTGGCTCTGTCTTGAGGTCACCTCATGGTGCTGTCAAAGGTCCTTTACTCACTGTGCTCAGCATGAGAGATGTGATATCTGAAGGTTGTGTTTGGTATTTGCAGGTTCTTCCTGTTAGTCTCCATCGTGGCAAACATAAGGGCCAAAAAGTACTTAGAGTGCTGGTGCATCCACCTGCACTGAGGGAAGCCCATGAGGACAAAAGGATACCCCACAAGGTGGTCTTCTAAGCAAAGAGCTCCACTGAAGAAGCACAGGGGGTTATTTGTAGGTATGGAGAGAGATATTTTACCCATGACCTTGAAAAATGACCTCAGTGGAATGAGCTACCCAAGATTCCAGAAGTTCTCTGTTGGAGGTCACTGAGAGGATGTGACCACTTGTTGACACTCCAGATGGACTCGGTAAGTCAGAGGCTTCTTACTCACTCCCCTGTCCTTGGAATATACACGCCTCACAATGTTCCTGAGACATTTCAATGATGCAGCCTGGAGGGAAGAATGTGCTGTTGAGACCATCTGGACGGTAGACGTTACTGAGCCCCATCAAAGCCTCTATAGAAACTTTTACAATTCTGGTGGGCAGGTGCAGACATCTGCTCATTTTGCCTCGCCTAACACAAGCTCATATACATGTTCCCTTGCTTATTCAAATGGCCATCTGCCAATCTGGAGTGAGCTGCTTCTCTCTTTGCTCTCTCTTTGCCCCCCCATGCATGGGAGCCAGTTTCAGATGTCACCTGGAGAACTCCTGACATTACCATCCAACATGATCTTAGCTCTGAATGACAATGAGAGCACAACTGATTCTCCTTGTGCTGGGAATGATGAAGTACCTTTAAACAGCACGACCTCATAGATAGATGTTGGCACTTTGAAAACTCTTTTTTCTTCATGGTCTAGCTGAAATATCGGCATGGTGTTGGAGGTAGCAGTGGGAAGAATGATTAACCAAATTGTTCTATCTGGTGAGGAAGGCCTGAATTACCAAAAACTAATTGTCACAGCATTTATATAGTGAAGATTTCAAAGTATGGGAAAGTAAGTATCCATAGAGGAAATCAGAATAGTCATCACAGGACTCTGCTCAATACATGAGTTCTTCGTAGTCTTACAGGCCAGTTGCAACCTTACATGTCAAGGAGCCAGTGGGTCATCTGCAGTGTAAAACGTTAATTCCAAGGAGAGAAGTTCTGCTTTATAAGTAGTTATCAAGATGATGATGACAATGACAGTGAGAATACTAACAGGAGTGCTGACACTAATAATAAGGCATGTTGGGGAGGCTTACTGAGTGTGAGGCACGGCACTCAGCACCTTAGGGGGACTGGCTCGTTGCTTTTCATCTGCACAGACTTCTAACAGGGAAGCACCACATGATCCTATTTGATAAGAGAGGAAACCGAGACTTAGGGGAGCTGAGTGATGGGTGTGACTTTACGCAGGCAGTCAGGAGGGGGCTCGATTCATCACCAGGCTGCCCGACTCAGACCAAGCTTTGCCACCAAGCACACTTCACCTCTTATTATGAAATTAGGACAAGTGGTTCATTGACTAGGATTGATTCCTCTGTGTGAATCACAAAGAACTCTGTTCTTCCCCACAGGCCTTATTCAGATCCCCACCATGAAACAGATTCCCCTTGCCCTTGCTTGAAATCTCAAGAGGGTGCCACAGCATTTTTAGCCACCTTTTCATGCTAAAACCCCGTGGTCACTCTTAGGCGCGATGACAACCAGGCCAGCCTAGGACTCATAGAAGATGTTTGTGAGCAGAGCATGAAGAGGAACTGCTGTATGAGAGGCATCCCATCGAAAAGAGGAACCAATCCAAACAAGAACCAAAGATGTTTCTTCTCACTCCAAGTGTTTATCATCGATTTCCTCTATAACTTCACGTCAGAAAACACAGTGATCCATCTGATGAATAACATGCAAGAAGCAAATACTGTTATTGGAGATGAGAGCACTATTTATTTGACAAGATAAAATTACTACAACTGATGATGGAGTCCATTTGCTGAACATTGTGTAAATACACACATAATATATAACAACACAGAGGATTTAATTAAAATCACATGTCCTGCAACATATATATGAAATGTGGAGGTTTAGGACCAACGCCATGTGTGAGAGCTATGTGCACACAAGCCTATGTCCTGGTGAGGTGACAGACGCATCCCCTCCATGGAAACATAATCAACTTTGGTGCATGGAGGTCTCCTCAAGTCAAAGATGCAGCTCCCTCTACACACACCAACATTTTAAAACAGTTTCACTCAAATTTGCATCAGGATCTGTTTTTCTGTCTCAAAATACAATAATCCTAAAGTATATCTGTGAAAATAACTCCAAAGGGTATTCTGGAAAATATTGCTAAAAAGAAGGAAGAAGAACAAGTTTCACCAGATGCACCAATTCCACAAATTAATGACTTATCATAATTCAATGGTCTGTTGCCACCATAAGAACCGACCTGTTGTTTGTCAGAAGGGTGTTTTGCCTCTCAGGGAACATTTCGCTGCATCTGGAAGCATTTCAGGCTGTCATGACTGTGGCAGGTGGGGAGCACTGCTACAGACATCTAGGGACCCTGCGATTCACAGAACAGTCCCCTCGACAGAGTACTCTCTTGTCAACATCGAAGTAGTGTCAACATTGAGAAACTGTGGACTGGACAGATGAGCCCCTGATGCTCTACCAACAGACACAAGGATGGAACAAAAGAGACCGTGAATCCCGGCAGTCTAGAACTCTCCTGTCTCCTTTACGCAGAACAATTCTATATGGGGTAAAGAGTTAAACAGTAAGAATATAAAATGAAAACACTGAAAGTAAACATGAGAAAGTATTTCTGTATACTTAAGCAGTGGAAGTCATGATATTCCAAGAAAAATGTAGATGATATTTGAATAGATTTGAAAAGCTAAAAAATGTAAACGTATCATTGCTAATAATAAAAGATATAGAGGGGTGCCGGCCCCGTGGCCGAGTGGTTGAGTTCGCGCCCTCTGCTTTGGCAGCTCAGGGTTTCGCCAGTTCGAATCCTGGGCGCAGACACGGCACCACTCATCGAGCTATGCTGAGGCGGCATACCACATGCCACAACTAGAAGGACCCACAACTAAAAGATACACAACTAAGTACCGGGGGCTTTTGGGAGAAAAAGGAAAAACGAAATCTTTTAAAAAAATAATTGTTAAAAAAAATCTTAAAAAAAATATATATATAGAAACACCACCTGGGAAAATGTTTTCAATAATAATATAGAGAGAAAGATCATATTATTAGCAGTTGAAATAGGTCTTAACAATCAAAAACAAAATATAAATATTGCAATAAAGATGTTCAAAGACCAGTCATAAACCTTATAAAATTATAAATTATTAAATGCTTAATAAAGTTATAGATAAGCTCATTAGGCCCAAGATACAAAATGCAAATAGTTGTACTTATTTATGTGCAAAATACATATGTGGATTTCCTAACCCTTTTAGTGAGGCATGTCTGGTGGGAAAGGCCAACTGCGTGCTTCTTGGTCTGCTCCCCAACAAAGACAGTAGCCCAGAAGTAACACCTTATCTGTGGAGGAATGGAAGAGACAAGGTCTATCCTCAAAAACCTGAGATACATGGGGGCATTTTTTACCCCCTTCTTTAATTTGCATGTTTGCTGTTACAAAACTCTGGAGAGTGTGTTTAGACTGTCATGAAGTTAAAGAGCTTGGGCTGGTAATTGTACCTGTGTTCCAAGTTTGGAATCACTACTGGGCCATGTGAACGAGGTCTGTGGCATCTGGTGTGCAACTCCTTACACAACAGAATACGCATGCTTCTCAACCACACATGGACCTTTCTCTCGCATAGACTAAACTTCACCATTAAAAAACCTCATAAATTTTAAATGCTAGGAAATTTCTATTTTAAAATACAAACTAAGATCTCTGACAACAATGGAATGAAAATAGAAATCAATATCTTGGGAAAATTTGGGGAAAAGAATAAATTCGAGCCAATTAAACAAGACACTCCTAAATAACCAATGGGTCAAAGAAGTCAAGAAGGGAATTAGAAAATATTTTTAATGAATGAAAAAAAGGACACAATATAACAAATTTTTAGGGCTACTTTGAAAACACTATGTAGATAGAAATTATACCCACAAATGCCTAAACTAACAAAGAAAAAAGATCCCAAATCAATGACTAAACCTTTTACCTAACTCAAATTCAAAAGGATGAGAAACCAAACCAAATGTATTGAGAAAAGGAAATAAAACATAGAGCAGAAATTAAGCAAATAGAGAATAGAAAACCCATAAAGAAAATCAATAAAACCAAATGTGAGTTTTATGACAAGATCAACAGGATTGACAATAGAAAACTAGCAGACAATAGCTGGACTGACCTAGGGAAAAGGAGAGCAGACTCAGATCCCCAGAAGCACAATGAAGGAGGGGATATCACTACTGAGATTGCAGAAATCAAAAGCATTAGAAAGGAATTAACAATTGCATGCAAATTAGATTACTTAGATGAAATGCACAAATTCCTAGAAAAACACAAGCTACCAAAAGTGACTCAAAAAGGAAATCTGATTAGAATTAGAACAAGTGGTTGAATAAGTAAGCAAAAAACTACCCATAAAGACAAGCCCAGGCCCAGAGATTTTCACAGCAAAATCCTCCAAAACATCCAATCAAGGCTTAACAGAGACTCTTCACAAAGTCTCCCCCAAAACAGAATCAACACAACACTTCCAACTCATTTTGGGGCCAGTGTTATCGTGATACCAAAATCAGACAAAAGTATCCCAAAAAACTACAGACCTATTTCCTTTGTGAATATGGATCCAGAAAAACCTCAGCTAATCCTAGTACCTAATCCAGCAACAACTTAAAAGATTTATACACCATGAACAAGTGGGATTCATTCCGGGGATGCAGGGTCGGGTTAACCGCTCAAAATCCATTAACGTAACACGTCACATTAATAGAGTGAAAAGCAGAAATGGCCTGATCATCTCAATAGACTCAGAGGAAATATTTGACAATATTAGACATCGTTTCACAAGAGCAACACTCAGGAAACCAGAATTTGAAGGAAATTTCCTGAGCCTGATGATGAGCAAGTATGGGACACCCACAGCTAATGTTATATTTAAAGGGGAAAGGCTGATTATTTTCTCCGAAAAATGAGGAACAAAGCAAGAATGTCTGCCCTTCCTCTTCTAGTTGACAATGTACTGGCACTTTTAGCCAGAACAGTTTTGCAAGAAACGGAAATAAAAACCATCCAGGCTCGGTAGGAGGATGTAAAACTCTTTTCACTTGCATGTGTCTTATCTTGCAAATAGAAAACTCTAAGTAACCCACTAAAAAATCTATTAGAACCGATAATGGAGTACAGCAAATTTGTATGATACAAGGTCAGTACATAAAAATAAATTGTATTTTATACACTGCAATGAACAATCTGACAAGGAAATTAACAGAAGAAATCTACGTATAGTAGCATGAAGAAGAATAAAATAGGAATAAGTTTAAGAAATTAAGTAGTAAACAAATTCTCTGAAAACTGCAAAACATCAATAGAAAATAATAAAGCTCTACAAGTGTGAAATTACAAACGTTGGTGAGGATGTGAAGGGAAACTTGTGTACTATTGGGGGAATGTAAAGTGGTGCAGCCACTATGGAAAACAGGATGGAGGTTCCTCAAAAAACTAGAATAGACCGACCATATGATTCATATGATCCTCCACAGCACGGCTACTGACAGACAAGGGGTGCGCTTCCACACCCAGGAACGGAACCCAGGTCGCCAAAGCAGATTGTGCCAAACTTTAAGCACTAGGCCATCAGGGCTGACCCACCACAGTCAATTTTTGACATTTTTCTCACCTCAAAAAGAAACTCTTCTGCCCTTTAGCAGTCATTCCCAATCTTCTCCTCTTCCTTGCACAATTCCCAGCCCTAGACAACCGTTCGTCTACGTTCTGTCTCTATAGATCTCCCTATTTCCTAGGAATGGAATAATTCAATGTGTGTGCTGACAGTGACTTTGGCACTGGCTTCAGTAACTTAGCATAAGGTTTTCAAGGTACATCCGTGTTGGACCCTGTATAAATACGTCATTCATTATCATGGCCAAATAAAATTTCAGGGGATGGATAAAACTTGTTTATCCACGGATCCATTCCTGGATATTTGGACTGTTTCCACCTTTTGGATACTAGAAATAACATTACCATAAAACTCATGTACAAGTTTTGTTCCAACATGTGTTTTCATTTTCCTTGGGCACATACTTAGGAAAGGAATGGCTGCATCGTATGGTGGTTCTAAGGTTTAATTTTTTAAGGAACTCTCAGGTTGTTTTCCAGAATGGCCGCACCATTTCATATTTGAACCACCCATGTATGAGGGTTGAAATTTCACTGTGTATCTTGATGAGATCTGATATTGTCTGATTTTTTTATTCTAGCCATCCTAGTGATTGTGAAGTGGTATCTCACTGAGGTCTTGATTTGCATTTCTTTGATGAATAATGATGTCCAGTAGTTTTTCATATGCTCTTGGCCATTTGTCTATCTCTCTTGGAAAAATATGTATGCACAACTTTGTCATTTTTACATTGAGTTATTTGACTTTCTATTATTAGGTTATAACAGATGCTTATGTATTTTTAATACAAGTATGCAAATGTCACAAGGTATGGATACTAGCTGGGGAATTCAAACGCTCTAAAATGGGATCAATGGCATAAATGCTTACAAGTCACCACCCCTGTCCAAATGGTCACCAATATCCTGACCTTTGGGCACTGGCCATTACATACTCAATGTCCAGATTTTCGGAGTGAGCAGGGTTGTCAGACTCTGAAATTCCAAGATGGTAACTCAAAATAGTTGTCTTTCTCTTCAAAGTAGACCCCATGATGCCTAGGCATTAGTCTTTAGGGAAAATCATGGGCACTATCTGGACAGTGGAGCTATTAAAAGCCACTGGCAGAATTTTGATCCATTCAACTGTTGAAGGACACTTGGGTCACTTTTACTTTTTGGCTATTGTAGATAATGCTAATGTGAACATGAGGGGACATAGTGGACATATATGTGTTTGAGTCTGTACTTTCAATTCTTTTGGGTACTTAGCCAGAAATAGAACTGGTTGATCAGATGGTAACTCAATTTGTACTTTTTTGAGGAAATGCCATGTTGTTTTTCATGACCTGAATATGATTTTATCTTCCCAGCAACAGCACACAAGGGTTCCAAAGAGTGTTTTCAATTTTTTTTTTTTGCTGAGGAAGACTGGCTCTGAGCTAACATCCGTGCCCATCTGCCTCTCCTTTATATGTGGGATGCCTGCCACAGCATGGCTTGCCAAGCACTGCCATACCCACATCCGGGATCCGAACCGGCGACCCTGGGCCAACAAAGTGGAATGTGCGAACTTAACCGCTGCACCACCGGGCAAGCCCATAACATATCCTTCTTAATTTATAAGAATGAGCTTCAGCTTTATGCTCCCTTGATTCCAGTGATACATGGAAACATTACTCAGACATTGCTCTATCCCCTTTTGCCATTTTTATGGTATTTTTATGCAGATTATATCCATTAATGATATAACTCAATAATACATTGTCACACATTTCTTTACCCTCTGTAGTTATTTTCTTAGCTCAATACAGCTTTGCTCCCATCGTGTCATTTCTGCATTTAACGGCAAACATATTACACATAGAGAACCTATCTACGAAGTACAGTCCCAACAGCACTTTACATACATAGCATTTTATACAAGTCCTTTGTTATCAGTTGAGTGAAGAAAGGAGGAAAAAGGTACTGATTCTGTCTTTCATACTTACATAATCACTTATACTGGTGTTTTAGTTTTTTATAATGATTTGAATTACCTCCTGGGGTCACTTGCTTTCAGCCTGAAGAGCTCCTCCAGTAATTCTTGCATGCAAGTTGGCTCTCAACATAACCTCTCAGTTTTTTTGATCTGGGAGATTCCTTATTTCACCTTCCTTTTTACAAGGTAGTTCTGATAAATACAGGACTGCTGGTTGAGAGGTTTTTTTCCCTGTGCACTTTGAAGACATTATTCCTCTGCCTTCTGACCTCCTTTTTTCCTGCTGAGATGTCAGCAGTTAAGTTGACTGCGGTTTCCTTGTAACAGATCCGTGATTTTGTCAACTACTGTTTTTCTGCCCAGTATGTTTGCATGTCTTGTAATTTTGTTGCAAATCAGACATTTTAGGTAATGTACTGTAGTAACTCCAGGAACTGGTCCTCTTCCTTCTGGGGGGTTTTACTGGAATTGGCTTATTTATTTGTTCAGTGACTGGCTGGATTCCAGTCTATGACCCCAACAGAGGGGAACTTCTGACACAGCTCCTAGAAGGGGACATGGCTTGGGGAAAGCCTGCCCTCCTGGGCCAGTGATATTGGGAGGGCCCTCTTTCTCCTTCAGGAACCACAGCCAGTGGGTAATCTCCATTAACTGATCCCTGATTGCTCTATTGTTTCCACCAATGTCCTGCGGTGCATAAGTTGCTCTAACAAGCAATTCAATAAAAGTCGGTCTCCTTTAAAGAAATATTTTCTTCTTTTTGTTTGTAAAGATTGTCATCTGAGCTCACAACTGTTGCCAATCTTCTTTTTTATTTGTTTTTCTGCTTTTTCTCCCCAAATCTCCCAAGTACACAGTTGTATATTTTAGTTGTGGGTCCTTTTAGTTGTGGCATGTGGGACGCTGCCTCAATGTGGCCTGATGAGCAGTGCCATGTCCCTGCCCAGGATCTGAAGTAGCGAAACCCTGGGCCATCAAAGCAAACTGTGGGAAATTAACCACTCGGCCATGGGGCCAGCCCCAGAACTATTTTCTAAAGTCACTGGGTGATATTTCTTCTGAACCCTGCTAGCCTCCTGCCAGCCAACTAATTCCCTGTTTTGTTTTGTTTTTGTGAGGAAGATTGACCCTGAGCTAACATCTGCTGCCAATCCTCTTTTTACTGAGGAAGCCTGGCTCTGAGCTCACATCTGTGCCCATCTTCCTCTACTTTATACGCGGGACGCCCACCACAGCATGGCGTGCCAAGAGGTGCCATGTCCTCACCCAGGTTCCGAACCTGCGAACCCCGGGCCGCCAAGAAGCAAACGTGCGAACTTAACTGCTGCGACCCCGGGCCAGCCCCTCTATTGCAGTTCTTTATAGAACAAAGACAGACTTTGGGGGTGGACCCTGGCTGAGAGGTTAAGGTCACACATTGTGCTTTGGCAGTCCAGGGTTCATCAGTTTGGATTCTGGGCAGAGACCTACACACCACTCATCAGGCCGTGCTGTGGCAGCGTCCCACACAGAAGAAATAGAATGACTTACAACTAGATATACAACTATGTACTGAGACTTTGGGGACGAAAAAAACCAGGAAGATTGGCAAGAGATGTTAGCTCAGGGCCCATCTTCCTCACCAAAAAGCATAACTAAAAGAAAAGACAGACTTGCCCTGAACAAGTAGAAACTCTGCCCCTCGACGGCCTGGGACTTGAACTACAGTTCTTCCCCTGGGTTTCCAGCCGGCTCAGCCAGACTGCAGATTTTTAACTTGACCCTGTCTCCATAACCACATGAGTCACTTTCTTTTTTTTTTTTTAAAGATTTTATTTTTCCTGGGGCTGGCCTGGTGGCCGAGTGGTTAAGTTCGCATGCTCCGTTGCAGGCGGCACAGTGTTTCATTGGTTCGAATCCTGGGCGTGGACATGGCACTGCTCTGCGAACCACGCTGAGGCGGCATCCCACATGCCACGAGTAGAAGGAACCACAACAAAGAGTATACAACTATGTACCAGGAGGCTTTGGGGAGAAAAAGGAAAAAAAATAAAATCTTTAAAAAAAAAAAAGATTTTATTTTTCCTTTTTCTCCCCAAAGCCCCCTGTGCATACTTGTATATTTTAGTTGTGGGTCCTTCTAGTTGTGGCATGTGGGATGCCACCTCAGCATGGTATGATGAGTGGTGCCATGTCCACATCCAGGATCTGAACTAGAAAAACCCTGAGCTGGCGAAGCAGAATGTGAGAACTTAACCGCTCGGCCCTGGGGCTGGCCTGAGTCACTCTCTTAAATAAAAAGAAAACAGACATATATGCATGAGCACACATGCACATAACAGATCATATTGGTTGTTTCCCTGAGAAACTCTAACACCAGACTTTATTTTTCATAAATATATGCCAAATGAGTGATTCATTTTAAGTGGGAAGCCACTTCTCATTGTATAATCCTCCAAACAGTGATTGTTATGAAGTATTCCATGGCTTTTCGCAAAGCATACAAATGTCTCTCTCAATTTTGTTCACAAGTGATGTTAGAGCTTCTGCTTCCTTCCTACTGTAAACTGGTGAGTATTTCCTGGAATGGGCTTCATCCTCAGTGCATTAGGGTGGTGTGACTGTGACAGAAGCTCTGCTGACCTACTCCTCAATAAAACTGGTAAAAAATTACTTAATAACAAACATTTCAAGCCACTGGAAATAGTCCCAAAGGCAAACAGCAAGTGAAGAACATTTACTCAAGAAAATCTATGAAGTTTTGTAAGAAACATGAGAGTTTGGCACTTGAACCAAGAACAACCCACCCTCAGCTCCCCAGCCTATGTTGGGGGAGACTCCCCTCCAGACCACCGCGCCGAGAGCACCTGGCACCTTGTCACTCAGCTCCACTGACAGGGCTGCCCAGGAAGAACAGGATGCAACACCCTGAACCCCGCCCCCAGTACCTGCTGCTGAGGGTTAACAGGCACTGGGTGGGACTGTTGGAAACGTTGGGACGCTATTGTCTCAGTCCCTGCATGTGGAACTGAGGCGAGACCTTGGGAGTGGTGAGCTGACAAGACTTGGCTGCCAACTGCCCTTGTTCCAGCGCATGAGGCGGCTGTAATAAAAGAAGTTCCTGAGGTGCCAGGAGACAATCAGGAGGACCTCTGGCTGCTGCCTGTCTACTGCACTGCGTCCTCAGCTCCTAAAATGAGGCTGTCACTCAGAGAGGCTTCCTACTGTCCCCAAACCCTGGGAGGGTCCTAGCACAGAGATTTCGCCTATAGATGAGGCCAAGTGAGCCATCAACACAAAACTCTTAATTACTTTCCAAATAACTTTCTTGGTTGGCACATTGTGACCTGTAAAGTGAGGTCCTTGATTGCTGTGAGGCTCTGAGGGGACACTGCAGGTAGGTATAATGTTTTCTAGGACAATTTTACCCACAGTGTGACCTGGTGCCCTGCAGCATGGGAACGCTTCAGTCCAGGGGAAAACACGCAGACCATTCCTAAAGCATATTCACACCCTGGAGATGCTGATGGTCAGATGAAGTCCAACTGCCATGTTCGAAGGGCCCGGAAGGTCAAGGAAATGGCCCATGGCACTGTGGATGGGCTCTCCAGGGTTGTGTTTGGGACATATGTGGATCTTTGATAAACACTTGAAGCCAATTTGTGTATTGGTTCCCTAATATTGTTTTCCCCAAAGCACCATCTTATCAGTATCCCAAGGGATTAAATCATGAACAAAGCTTAGAATAGATTCCTGGAGGTGATCAGAAAGGACAGGATGGCCACTAGGACCAGACCATAAATTTTTCTTCCCTCAAAACGTGCAACCTTGTTCTGTCCATTTTCTCTTTTCCTGTCTAGTAGCCAAATGAAGGGCTTCCATGGATTCATTTTTTAAATATCTCAGAAAATGAAAGATAATTTTGGTTTTAGGGCAAACCCAAAGAGAAGTTTGTAATCTTGAAGAGCCACACTTTTTTGCAGCTGAATCAGCAAAATGATTACCTTTACTTTCCTCCATGTTTGCCTAAGAATGTCCAGGAAGCTGTGTTACTGCTGAAGGCCTTGTTCTCCGAATGGCATCCACAAGATTGAACACAAAGGAGCTGGTTTTTATCTACTGACCTGTAGACGTTAGGAAACCTCTTTGTTTCCAAACCATGCCACAATCATGACCTGCTCCAAAGGCACATCTGCTGTCCGCATAGATACTGGCAGTTTTCCCTTTGGCTGGATAACAGGCTCGGGCTAGGGCCATAAGTTCAGCCTGTTGTGCAGAGGTAGCTGTTGGTGAAGGACCAGCTTCTATTGTTTCTATTGAAGACACAGTTGCATATCCTAACTTATATTTTATATGTTCATCTTTCAGAGAAGACTCATCAGGAAAGCAAACTACATCAGCATTTTCAAGTGAGCGTTCTTATAAATCCAGCCTGGGGAACAATAATTGGTTTGTCAAAGTCAGAAACTCATGAGATGTTTCATCAAAAGGCAAAGGGAGGAAAGTGGCAGGACTGAGGGAATGGCAGTTAGTAAGAGTGACATTTGGTGAAGATAGAAGAAATAGCTCATAGGGGGGTTAGTCTGCTGGTGGAGAGGCGCTGAGTATCATGAGTTACAAACGGCTTCCACTGAGTGGGGTACATAGAGGAGGGTCGGGGACATTTAGGCACTGGTGCCATTAGTCCCATTCAAGGTAGAGTGCTTGAGTCACCTGGCTAGTAGCACACCTGGTGGCATTTGGGGTGCAGCCCCTCTAGGGTTGACTTTCCTCTAGGGCTGCACCAGGCCCCCATCCGGGGTTGCAGTCATGGGTGAGGGCTGTGTGGTTCCAACAGCTTTCCAGGGTTGCCTCTCTGGGGTGGAGGAGAAGCCCATGGCCCAGATGGCACAAAGGCCAGCAGTGAGCAGCCACATTTTATACTTTAGTCTCTGCCCACGGCTGCCCTGTGTGAAGATTATGGGGCTGTTGCGAGTCAGGAGTTCATGGGTGGCCTCCTCCAAAGTCGGGTAGGGCCACATGTTGTGACCATATTGCCATGCTGTCATCTCCTAGTGTTGCTGCTGTTAACCAACCTGAGTGCCTCTTCTCCCTTTTAGTGACCCACACGATTCCATCACTGGGTCTGGATAGAATTATTCCCACTTCCTATGGGGAGGGATGGTTAGGAGAAATGAGCCTCCACTAAAGCCACTAAACACTGGACTTTCAGCTGGTATTTGCAGACCAAGTGGGGAAGTGTGGCCCAGCAGCAGCATAGTGGGTCTGTGTTCTTCTAATGGGCCAGGACTGTATATGACCAGGGGTCATAGCTCACCAGCTGTCCCTGATTGGGCTGCCAATGAATATTGGAAGAGAAAATGACTGACATTTTTCAGCCAGCACAATGGCATAGTGCTTAAGTGTGCAAGCTCTGCTTCAATGGCCTGGGGTTCTCTGTTTCAGATGCTGGGCATGGACCTACACACTGCTCATCAAGCCATACTGTGGTGGCATCCCACATAAAGTAGAGGAAGATTGGCAACAGATGTTAGCTCAGGGCCAATCTTCTTGACCAAAAAAAAAAAAAAGACACTTGACATTTTCAATGTGTAAGGTGACTCAAAATTGTTTCGACATAATATTGTCCCATAAGCTGAAGGCGTCAGATTCCCCCATGACAATCATCTGCAGCATGGCTGGGGGAGACCAGTTGGTGTGAGGAGAATGATGGCCATATGGCCTAGAGTTTAAAGTGGTGAGCACCCCTGGCAGCAAGGAAGCCCATTGAGGAGTCCGTTTACCTCCTGGAAATTTAAGGAGCCAGGATTTTCCAAGACCACAGTGGCGTTCAAAAACACCTGTGCCTTATATGGGAGATGAAAGTTCCACTGGATGCCCTGATGGAGAGCCCAGTGTTGGGTGACATGCACCGTAAAATGAGATTCTTTGATCTAAGTGGGGGGTTAAAATCCCCTACTATTATCGCATTGCTGTCAATCTCTCCCTTGAGGTCTGCTAATGGGTGCTGTATATATTTGAGTGTTCCCGTGTTGGGTGCACACATATTATTAACTGTTATGTCTTCCTGATGGGTTAGCCCCTTTATCAGTATAGAATGTCCATCTCTGTTGTTATTGTTTTGGGGTTGGAGTCTATTTGTCTGATGTCAGCATGGCCACACCCCCTTTCTTTTGGCTGCCATTTGCCTGGAGGCTCCTCTTCTGCCCCCTCGCTTGGAGCCCGTGTTTGTCTTTAGAGCTGAGCTGAGTGTCCTGGAGGCAGCGGAGAGTTGGGTCATGTCTTTTACTCCACGTGGCCACTCTAGGCCTTTTGACTGGTGATTTCCATCCATTTACATTTAGGCTGATTATTGATCTAGGAGGACTTACCGGTGCCATTCTGCCTTTTGTTTTCTAATTGGTCTATATCTCCATTTTTTCTTTTCCCTTGTGTTTCTGTCTGCCATTTTACTTTGTGGTTTCCAATGATGTTTTTCTCAGCTTCCTCTTTTTTAATGTTTTGTTCCTCTGCTCTAAAATTTTGTTTTGTGGTTACCATGAGATTTGTATAAAACGTCTCATAGATAAAATAGTCCTTTTTCTGCTGATACTTTCTTATCTTCATTTGCCTATACCGCTTCCGTGATTTTCCTCCTTCCCTTTTATGTTTTTTTGGTCACAAATTATCCCAATTTATGTTGTGAGTTCATTACCAAACTGAAGTAGCTATAGAGATTTTTAGTTATTTGTTAACCTGTAACCTTTTTGCCATAATTAAGTGTTTAACACTCGATTCTGAAATACCCGTGCAATTTTCTGGTTTGTCTATTTATCACCTTACTCAAAGTCTTGAGTGATTTTGCTTTTTCACTTCAGGTGGAAGAGCTCCCTTCAACGTTTCTTGTAAGGCAGGTCTAGAGGTGGTGGACTCCTGTAGGTTTTGTCTGTCTGGCAAAGCCTTGATTTCTCCTTCATAACTGAAGGATAACTTGGCTGGATAGTCTATTCTTGGCTGGCAGTTTTTATCTTTCAATATTTTGAATATGTCATTCCACTCTCTCCTGGCCTGCAGAGTTTCTGTGGAGAAATCTTCTGATGGTCTAATTGGGATACCTTTGTAGGTTACTGGCTTTTTTCCTTGGCTGCCTTTTAAATTCTTTATCACTGACTTTTGACAGTTTTAATAGAATGTGTCTTGGAGAAGGTCTTTTCGCATTGACATAATTAGGGATTCTCTTAGCTTTGTGGAATTGTATATCTATTTCATTCCCCAGATTTGGGAAGTTCTCGGCTATTCTTTCCTTAAATAAGCTCTCGGCTTCCTTCTCCCCCTCTTCTCCTTCTGGAATTCCCATTACTATTATGTTGCCTTTTCTAATGGAGTCAGTTCTCATAGAGTTTCTTTATTTTCAAAAAATCTTAGATCTCTCTCAGTTTCACACGAATCATTTCTCGATTTCTACCCTTGAGCTTTCTGATTCTCTCTTCCATATTGTCTACTGCATTTCCAATGCTTTTTCCTGCATTCTTCATCTCATTTGTTGAGTTCTTCAGCTCCAGGATTTCTGTTGGATTCCTCTCTTAGAGTTTCAATCTCTTTGGTAAAGTACTTCTGATCATTATATTCCTCAGCTCATTGAACTGTCTGTCTGAGTTTTCTTGTAGCTCATTCAGTTTCCTCATGACAGCTATTGTGAATTTTCTATCAGATAGATCACAACCTTCTGAGATTTTCTTTAGTGTCTGGAGAATTGTCATTTTCTTTTTGTGACACCATGTTATGATTTGTCATGAGTCTTTATGAGTTGTTCCTCAGCCAGCACATTTGAAGGGAACACCTTTCTTATTTAGGTGCAGCTTTGTTTACTTTGATTCTAACAGTTCAACAGAGGGGTATTTAGAGGACTATCTTTGTTTTCCAAAAGGGGCCCTATAGCACAGGAAAAAATCATGAATTTGGGGGAGTTTCCTAAGACTAGAGGCACGAATGTTTTGGACTCTCAGACTAGTCCACACGTTGGCAAATTCATCCCTAAAAGTTTCTGTGTTCCTAGAGGTGGCTGGCTCCAGTCACTTCTCCTCCCAGTAAGCGGTAATTCTCTATTTACACCTGTTTCTCATTTTGGGGGTGTTGGTAGCCATGTCATCTCAAGTCACTGATGCGTCTAGGAAGAGGTGCTGCTTTTCAGGTTGTTCAGTTTTCTCTTGTAAAGAAGAGAACGATCACTCTTTTAATCAGGACACAAATCATCCATTCACTTCTGTTGCTCTGTATTTTCCCTTGGGACACTACACCATTTTCACTTACTGATTCTATTGCTAAAGCCATGTGGGTGGTTTCAAAGATTTTCTTTTCTGACCAGTGAATCTAAATACATCATATAGGGATCTCTGCATTTGGATTTCTTATTCTCATCTTTTAAGAATTGCCTACACTGACCTCCTGTGCATTATGAGAAAGACATTTTCCATGAGTTACCTTCTGTTTCATCACTGCCATTTTGGGGGCAGAATTAATACTCTACCTTCAGACCAGACGTCAGGACTATGTTGCCACATGCATTAAGTTAATACAAAAGTTTATTACTCCAAAATACTTTGTACAGAGAGTAGGGCGAGGGGAAGCTTGTTCATGTGGCTTGTGCAAAGGACCACAGGCTGGCCATTTAACATGTGTAGGTTTAGAGGCTTCAGGATTTACAGGTCTCAGCCTCCCATCTGCAGACACAAAAAGCAAAGGGGCACATGTCAACCTTCATCACTTGTTTACCATTGTGATCCTAACAGGGTGAGCAGGCGTCTACAGCTGATTGAGAGTCAAATGTCGAAAATGAGGTCAGTGTCTTTATTACTGTTCAGTCCTGAGGTTGGTTGACTGACTGATGCTACTATTGAAGTAAATTTGATTTCAATATTAATTAAACAGTTATGTGAAAAGTGCAAACATATTATGTTTGAGATGACAAAGCCTCAAAAAACCATTTGAATCGAGTCATCCAAATGTGTGAGGGATGCAGAAACGTGTAAGTAGGGTTCCTGTTCAAATATTTAAGTGATATTACTTTAATCTGTTGTCTCATTAGTTGTGTTATTGGTGACACTCTCCTACCCACATACCACAGGCAGGCCCCATAGAGGAAGAGAGCTCTCCCCAGATGGGTAATAAATACTTTAAAGCCAACTGGTCAGCAGCTACCACGAATGCCAGGGGGTTTTCCTTCAGGGATAACGTCTCAAACACGAGCTGTCTCCTACACAAATTTTCAGTGTTTGGGACATTTCTTGAATGGCAGGAAGGATGTTTGTTGAATGACTTCAAGTGTGCCCAGGTCAGTGGAAGTGACTCCCATGACAATGAGCACGTGAGTGAAAATGGTAGGAAAACAGCACATCTGTATGTGATGAGCCAGAGGGGTTTTGAAGGAGGTGCCCCAAATGAAGTATCCACACGCAGAGCACACAGACCACAGGCGATGTGAGGGGAAGACTTGGCAGTGGGATATGACAGTGGTGGCCAGGGAGCACTGTTAACAATAAACCAGAGACCTGTAGGAGTGACTGTTCTGGCAGGAATGTCCAGCAGGGAAAGGCCTCTACCTATCAGGTGCCAGTGAGCCTGACGATGACAGCAAAGCAATGAGCCCTGAAGACTGGGATTGAGTCTAATCACTGCCTCCAACAGCAGGAAGGCCCATTGAGAAGAAAGCAAATTGGCCTGAGGAGGCCACTAGACCTTTCTAGGAGGTGGGTAGCCTGTGGTGGGAGAAGAGGTAAAATGTCCACTGAAGAACTTATTTGAGAGCCCAGTATTTCCTCTTTGCAGAATTGAGCTGATAGTTTCAATAAATTTAGAGCATCTTTTCGAGTCTTTGTATTTTGGCTTCAGCAGGCTAATGTAGGATGGCATGAGTAATTTGTCCATATCAAGCTCTACCATGGTCAGAGCACAGCAAGGAGCCCCGGGGATGGGGGGACGGGCCTACCAAGTCTACTTGCCATCAGCTGTATGGACCCCTTCCTCATCCTGGCAGGTGTGTCCATTGATGATACTCCCAGTGACTTGCTATTTCACATCAGGTTCACTGGTCCATCACTGGGTTAACCATGGCAGAGGAGGGAAATCACTTGAATTTGGCCTAGATTCTTAAGTTAGAGGTCTGTAAGTGGTTTCACATTATGTGGGACCATAAGGTCAAGGTTAATGCCATCTGGTCTGAGGCGTTGATATTTGTCTCAGAAATTTAAGTCAATTTATCACCCTGAGCAATAAAAATCAGCCTCTGCAGGCTGAGGTTTCATATGGGCAGAGTAAGGAGTGGCCAGATTTCTAGTTGGATATCTGCGAGGCAAGATATTCCCAGAATTCTTTAAGACAGAGGGCAACCTTGGATAAGAGGTTGGTGCTATTGGTGGGACCAACAGCTAGATCATGGGTAATGGCCCAGGATCTGTAAAAATGTACAGACGAGTTGGGATTCTGGGCCAAGAAAATCTGTACTGCTAAAAGGACTGCTGTTTGATCACTGTGATGCTTCAGTCCGTTCTCTGATCAAGGATGGCCTGTCTGATGTAGCAACAGAAGGCAGCATCTCTGCAGTGGACTCTGTCGGGTGGGGTGGTGCACACTGTCCATAAACTTTATGAACACCCTGGTCACCCATGTGTTCTTAAGTGACTCTTCAAGTGGCCAGTGTGTCTAAAATGGAAATGATCTCCTCAGAATTGATTCCATCAGAGAACGGAACACTCCTGACTGCTCATGGGATATTCCAGAGGAGCAATGTTTGGCTCCATGCTGTAAATACCCAACTCTTCAATAAGGCGGCTTTTCACTAGAAAGCATGGGAGGGCCTGCATTCAGGACCCAAGGCAAATGGAAAGCTGGCTTGGAGCATCATCCACTCAGGCCCTGGAAGGGCCTCCATTTACATAAAGACTCTGTCAGTTGCCAGTAGTGGCTTCTCTAATTGTGTGCAGCACCCTGTGAAGAGAATAGTTCTGGAACAAGAATGCCTTGGATAATTTATGTCCACCATGGGGGTTTAGAGATCCTTGGATGCTCAGTGAGACGCTGCTAAGGCATCTTTGAGAAGGACAGTGGGGAGTGGGACACTAATGGAATGTTACTTCAAAGATTCCAGAGCTTTTGTTTCCCAATTCAATGTGCTCATGGCATGGTTTCTACCACTGGTTCTGTCACCCTCTCAGCTCACGGCCCCCTCCTGTTGCCTCAGAGAAAATGTACAGAGTGGGACATGTGTGGATTTCTAAAGATGTTTCCAAGTAAGCAGGCACAGAGTCGCTTGAGTCGGGAAATGAAGAGCTGGAAATGGTCTATGGATGGCAGTGAGATCTGATGATGCTGCACGTGAATAAGGATGTCCCAGGCAGCTTCTGCTTGGGATACACTTTTATGTTTTAGACCATGGTATTTCCAAAGACCTCTCAATGAACCTGATTTACACTCAAAGACAGAGTCTGAGTCACTCCTGTTAGGAGTATGAGCTGAGGGCAGGTGCAACCCTAGGGGACGTTTTCTCAATGAAGACAGGGTTGCAAAACAGGCCTGTTGAGGACTGAGTCCTTGTTGTCAGTCCTGCAACCTTCCTAAGGATCCCACACTGGTGGAAAGATCTGAACCCATTAAAATGCAGGTTCAGGAGACCGTGACATTCTTCTATCATTGTGAAAGCAATTATACTATTAATTTTCTAATAATTATACATAATACATATGTAAAGATACATAAAATACTTCAGGTGGTCTCATGAGTTTTCACAAACGTATAGGAATACTGCCACCAAAAGATGAAAAACCACCCATCACCTCAAAAGAACAATCCCGTGGTGTCCATTGGAATGAAACCCCTCCAATTCATAAGTTTACACTAAAAAAAGGGAAAACATTCCATTCCCCTTGCTGTTTTAAACCTTGAAGCTGTTACTGCTTCTCCCCAAGTTTCCACATCATGTGCTGCACATCTAAGCATATGGAAAGGAAACCTGTAATCAGCTACCTGGACTCCACACTGCATGGCTTGTGAGGGATGCTGAAACGGTACCAGCAAGAGCACAGTCTCAGAGAAGGAAAGGCTTCAGAGTGGCACAGTGCTCCTATTTACCCGGCTGGGTTTGCATTGTCTCACAATATCCCTAAACTCAAAGGCCTCAGCTGAGTCTAAAGGACATATTGAAAATTCTATGTAGAATACCAAGAAGAGAATTTATCTATTTAAATGAGGTACTTCATAGTAAACAGTGTCCAATTCACCATAGGAAATACATTGGTGTTTTGACTGTAAGTAGGAAAGGCAAAGCTGTTCCAGAGGACCAGGAGCTGGCTGCATCCACTGCAAGGCCAAGTCTTACCTTGCTGAAGAGAAAGTGTCCGACAGCTTGTTCATTAAAAATACACAGTTTCCAAGACAAAACAGTATTTTGTGACCATAGAGGGAAAAATGATAAAGGATAAAAGCCCAAATCCTAAAAACGACTCTTTTCCTTGTTCTTACTAAAATGACTGACGGCAACTTCTTAAAACTTAACTTTCCTTCACTCCATTGTTTTTTCCTTTGAGAAAACAATGATTCGGTTCACAAAGCAAAAAGCTTACAAAAGATACAATTAGGTTGACCTCCTCACATCACTGAAGACAGAAAATAACGTGCCTCCTTGAATAGCAGTCCAACCCCAAACACAGGCCAGAATCTTGTAAGAAGTCCTTTGAGCACTGTTACCGCTACACCTCAAGGTCCTTTAGGTCTGTGGTCATTCTTACTAGAATTCCTGACAGCCCTATCTGACTGCAGGCACATTCCTGCAGGTCACCGGAAGAGGGCACTGAAAAACACCCTGATGGTTAACTGTTGGCTTAAAAATGAATGAGGAATTATTTTCATGACAATAACTGTAACTGTGAGAGAATAAGAAATAGTTTGCCTGGGGAAGAAATCCCTGAATTGGTCTGCACACAATAAAATTGACTTAAACTGTATAATGATTAAATGAAGAACACTGTAAAGTATGTCTGAAAATCCATGATCAAAAATGGATATTAATAGTCTGTAACAATGAAATACACACTAATATTTATTAACATAGGATGGACTGGAACAGTTGATAAAATACATCAATGGAACAACTACAGAAGTGCTCATTTCCCAAACAGATGGACATAGTCTTATTGACGTACACTCAAAGGTTACGGAGAACACATCAACGGAATGCATTCAAGCTACAAGTAACAGGAAACACACACAGTCTTGCCAACGTGAGAAAGGTGATTGTTCTCACACGGAAGAACTGGGTCAAGGCAGCCACTGCACCAGAAGCAAACAAGCAAACTCGCAGGTGCTTCTTTTTACGTCCCCTTGGAGATGCCACGGTCAAGCAGGAAAATGTGCTCACTAGCACTATCAACAGCAAAGATGTTTCCTATACACATCACACTGTATTCAATTATCACTTACAGAAAAGGGGAATCAGAGAACACTACCACCACAAAAGTCTGAATTGGCTTCCTGGTGGACACAAGAGGCCTTACAGAAAGACCCTAACTCGAATGGATCTTTGATGTGAAACTGGTGGAAAATGCATCTCTAACAAAATGGAAATCAACTAGTTATTGCTGGTTATCAAGATACTCTTGACAAGAAGGGAAAAGAATCCAGAAAAAGGGATGGAAGGTGGTGTCCTTGAAGCTCCTATGTAACTGTCTCCCTCTGTGTGTGATGGCTCGAAAATCTGCCTAAGGCCTTGTGTGCTTCTGCCTTCCAGATCTCATGCAAGTGAGGCCATTGGTGGATTCCAACAAGGAGGCAGCAATGGGGTGGATTCTTAAAGATCTAGCTCTTGATTTTGTTGCCCTGCCACAGGTCTCTACTTAACTCAAAGTCTATTCACCAAATACCAGTCAGAAGGAAGGATGAACCGCAAAGGCCCAAATAGGAAAATAAGAATTCACAGGAAGTACACTCTTGGATAAACTTGCCACACATAAATTTTTCCCAACTGTTTAATAGTACAGAACATAAAAACAGGCTCCTCCACCCACCACCCCCCAAAAAGGAGCTTTCTCTGAAACATGTACAATATGTACAATGGATGAGGCACATGCAAGAACTGTAAATACAAGGCCAGTAAGAAAATCACGACAAATACAAACCGCCACTTTCCAATAGCCCCCTAACACAGAACAATTAAAACATTATTAAAAAACTAAAGATAAAATATTAACTGATGTAAGGGAAAAGCACTACCTATGAATCTTATTTACTATCTATGAAGGATGACTAGCAGAATCATCTCACCTCAATATTCATTTCTGAAGTAATTAATAGAAATCCACAGTCCAATGTGGCACTTTAAGAAAGGCTTGATAGATACAATCTATTTATTTTATAACAACTCTTTCATGTTGAAAGTTTTCCACAACGTCATATACAATTAATTTCCATGAAGCTTTCTCACATGACTTACATTTACATTTCTTTTTGGTGGGAGTTTCACATAGAAGGATGTAGGCCAATTGATGTCTTTCTCATGCTGTTTACTTTCAAGACATTTTTATCAAGTGAGTCCTTTCATGCCTTCAGGAAGAACTGGGATGACAAAAGTCTTTCCCAAATTGTTTATGTCTACATGGTTTATCCTCTCCTGTGCATTTGTGCATATCCTCAAAAGTTTGCATGAGAAGTAAAGCCTGTCTCACTTTCCTGACATTCATGAGGCTTTCTCTCCACTGTGACTTCTTTCATGGACCCGAAGAGAACTGGAAGCAGTGAAGACTTTATTGCATATTTTACATTCAGATGGTTTCTCTCCAGTGTGAGTTCTTTCATGGACTTGAAGAGATTTGGAAAAAGTGAATGCTTTACTGCACTGTTTACATTCAAATGGTTTCTCTCCAGTGTGAGTTCTTTCATGTCTTTGAAGATAAATGGAAGAAGTGAATGCTTTACCGCATTTTTTACATTCATAGGGTTTCTCTCCAGTGTGAGTTCTTTCATGTTTTGAAAGAGAAGCGGGATAACTGAAGGCTTTACCACATATTTTACATTCAAAGGGTTTCTCTCCAGTGTGAGTTCTTTCATGGACTCGAAGAGATTTGGAAAAAGTGAACGTTTTACTGCATTTTTTACATTCATAGGGTTTCTCTCCAGTATGAATTCTTCCATGTATTTTAAGAGAACTGGAACAAGTGAACATTTTACCGCATTTTTGACATTTGTAGGGTTTCTCTCCAGTGTGAGTTCTTCCATGTCTTTGAAGATAACTGGAACAAGTGAATGCTTTACCGCATTTTTCACATTTGTAGGCTTTCTCTCCAGTGTGAGTTCTTTCATGTCTTTGACAATAACTAGAAAAAGTGAATGCTCTATTGCATTTTTTACATTCATAGGGTTTCTCTCCAGTATGAATTCTTCCATGTCTTTGAAGATAACGGGAAAAAGTGAATGCTTTACTGCATATTTTACATTTGTACGGTTTCCCTCCAGTGTGAGTTCTTTCATGTCTTTGAAGAGAACCGGAAGAAGAGAATGCTTTACTGCATTTTTTACACTCATAGGGTTTCCCTTCAGTATGAGTTCTTTTATGTATTGAAAGATGACTGGTAGAAGTGAACGCTTTACCACATTGTTCACATTCGTAGGGTTTCTCTCCACTGTGACTTCTTTCATGGACTCGAAGAGAACTGGAAGCAGTGAATGCTTTACTGCATTGTTTACATTCATAGGGTTTCTCTCCAGTATGAGTTCTTTCATGTCTTTGAAGAGAACTGGAACAAGTGAATGCTTTACTGCATTTCTTACATTCATAGGGTTTCTCTCCAGTATGAATTCTTCTATGTATTTGAAGAGAACTGGAACAAGTGAATGCTTTACTGCATTTCTCACATTCATAGGGTTTCTCTCCAGTATGAATTCTTTCATGTATTTTAAGATAACTGGAAGAAGTGAATGCTTTACTGCATTGTTTACATTCATAGGGTTTCTCTCCAGTATGAGTTCTTTCATGTGTTTGAAGTAAAGTGAGGTAAGTGAAGGCTTTCCCACATTCCTTACATTTATATGGCTTCTCTCCATATGTTTGATAGTCATATGTTTTATGTTCAGTGTGACATCTAATGTGTGTTTTCAGCAATGAATGATGTGTGAAGACTCTTTCACATGCACTGCATCCCCATGGTTTAGCTCCTGTAGTTTTCTTGTTCAGACTGAGATTTGCAAGAAGGCTGACATTTTCTCCACACTGACTACCCTCTTCATTTTCACAGAGTCTCCCTAGCACATGCTTTCTGTACAAATGAGAAGCAGATTGTTAGTGATTTCTCTATTGATTTTATATTTCTAATGTTTATTATGATTTATAGGGAATGTTCATGTTTTCTTCCTTCTGTGAATTCTCTGAAATGAAATATACTGAATTTTCTGCAAGAGGACTTCACCCTTGCTATTATCCAAACAGTGATATTCATAGACAGGGTTCACTAATAGTATTTCTAAGTGAAATATTTTGCAAAAAGTGAACCTCTACCTCACACTTCAGAAAGCATACTTGGTGAAAATTTCTAAGATTAGCTAAACTGGAAGTAAAACAAAGCAATTGCTTTGTTTGCTCTTTAAAAAAACAATTTCTTGACATACAAGGATTCTCACATGAGACAGAGCTTTCTATTGTGTGACTCACCTTACTTTTCTCCCCTGTTCTCTGCACTGATCTTTAATATCATCATCTTCCCATGTTATTCCTGAAATGCAGACAAAGAACATTTATTTCAAATATTAGACATTAAAGAAAAATTAGTAGATTCTAAGTATTTGATAATCTATGGCCATTTGTACTTTATTTAGGAACAACCTCCCCTTTCCACCTTCTGTATTTTACAACACTCTTTTTTTTTTTTTTTTGAGGAAGATTAGCCCTGAGCTAACATCTGCCATCAATCCTCCTCTTTTTGCTGAGTAAGACTGGCCCTGAGCTAACAGCCAAGCCCATCTCCCTCTACTTTGTAAGTGGAACACCTACCACAGCACGGCTTGCCAAGCAGTGCTATGTCTGCACCTGGGATCTGAACTGGCAAACCCTGGGCCGCTGAAGTGGAATGTGAGAACTTAACCGCCATGCCACCAGGACAGTCTCCTAGAACACTCGTGATGGGCAAGCAGCACTTGTTCTCTCAATGATGCAGTGAAGGAATGTCCTCGTTCTTACCTACTGAGGCCAGGTGCCTGAAGGTTTCCCACATCACATCTCTGTAGAGTCTCTTCTGTGAAGGATCCAGTAAAGCCCACTCCTCTGGGGTGAAGTTCACAGCCACGTCCTCAATTGCCACTGAGTCCTAAAACACCACAAAAGTGCGTAGAGTAGGATACATGAGCCTGACAGCACTGGGGATCTACACTGCAATTCTAGGAAGGTTACATGGGATTCCGTTATCTCCAAACATTCATTCTATGTTGTGATCATCACAAACTTGCTTTTTTCTGTACAGAATGCTCATCAATTTAACAATATTACGAACACATGGAAATATTTACACACTTTTACTGTGATGACATTACATCCTATTTCTCTCTAATAACAAGTTCCAGAACGTGTTGGGAAATGACAGAAATGCTAGACAAATAAAACAAATATTATCGTTTGTGGACCAATGATTCTTCATAAGAGAAGTTCTTTCATCTTCCTCCATATTACCCACCAGTTACAGCACTCCATGAGGCAGAGGGTGAAATCTATGGGATGTGTCAGTGAATAGAAACAGAGTGAACAACTGGAAGCTTTTTGGTCTGGTCCCATCACCAAACTGAGAGACCAGGAGGCCTGTGAAAATCAAACTTTGACCAAGCCCAGCTGCCCACACTGTCCTAAACTACTCCAGGCCATTACAGGTAATCAGATGCAGCTTGCTGAATATAAATAGTCTTGTGGTGAAACAGTACTTTTAACTTTGTCGTATCTATCAGACTCAGTTCTACCTTTCTCACTCTGGATGATTTGATGGGGCTGGAATTATTATGAACTGAGAGCTCAGGCACAAGGAAGAAGCCATGAAAACATAGACCAGAAGGTCACTATACTTATGGGCCTCAGAGCTACTTCTCACCATTTTTAGAACATACTCTGATAATAATGTGCCATAAGAGGTCTTTCTGGTCACATGCTAACAGCATACCCTGAGCTTTGCTCCCCTTGGGGGTAGGTTAAGAACTGCAGATTGAGTCTGGCCCCCATGGCCGAGTGGTTCAGTTTGCGCACTCCACTTCACACATGGCACCGAACCTTAGGTGATGCTGAGGCAGCGTCCAGCATACCACAACCAGAGGCACTCACAACTACAATATACAACTATGTACTGGGGAGTTGGGGTAAAAAAGCAGGGGAAAAAAAAGAAGAAGATCGGCAAGAGTTGTTAGCTCAGGTGCCAATCTTTAAAGAACACAAAAAATAGCTGCAGATTGCAAGGGAGCTCCTTGAAGTCCACAATGGTTTGATGTCAAATTTGCCCATGATTATAAAACACATGAAGGATTGACAGTGGTTTCCTCCAAAACAACATAAAATTTCCTTTCTCCAACTTCAAGAGGAAGTGTTTCCTGACCACCCACTCTGGATGATGGCCTGCCAACTTCTGATCCTGCACCTAAGGAGCTTAGAAGCTGTCATTCTTGATCTCACAAGAAGAAAATGAACAAATTTGAGATGAACAACCCCTCTTAGATCCAGAGAAGCCTTGAAGTCATAGGGTAAATAGATGTCTCTGAACTTGGGAAAAATAAAAAAAGTGACATTTTGAAAGATGGCCAACATGTTCTGTTCTTAATAAGGCCTGTAGTCAAAAAAAAAAAAAAAACCTATTTACAGAGTCTAAAGCAAGGGCAAAAATAACAAAAAAGAACCCAATTTCCATGAAGCCTAGGACAGCCTCTTTAAGGTAAGGTTGAAAATTCAGATAATGGGAAAACCTGAAGGAAAAGAAAGGCAGAGAGAGACAGAGGAAAACGTGAAGTAGTAATGACCAAAATACTGTAAAATTAATGATAGCTAGCGCACTGTCCATCCAGGAAGCTCACAGAACACTAAACACGATAAAGTACAAAAGTGCACACCCAAGGGTATCACACTGAAACTAGAGAAAAATCACAGATAGAGAATGCACTGAAGAATGCCAGAGAGGAAACACACCTTCGACAGAAAGAAAGATTTGAGTTAAATTGGACTTCTTCTCAAAAACCATGCAACAAGAACAGCGGAGACTGAAAGATTTAAAGTGTTGAAAATGAAACCCACTTTCCCAGAATTCGGTCAAGCAAAATTATCCTTCAGTACCAGGAAGAAATAAGGACTTTCTGAGACAAAATTTGAGGAAATTAGTCCTGAGTACACATACTTTGAATCAAATCGTTAGAAAGTTTACAAGAAAGAATGTAAATGACAAAGGTAGGGAATTAGAAGAAGAAAAAATGATGGGACATATCTTTTATGTTTCTTATAATTAATACAACAGATGACACTTCGTTTAAACTAATGTTAGCAACAATGTATTTGGTGATGAGAAGCTTACGGAGAAGTGAAATAAATGACAGCAATGTGACAAGACACAGGGAAAGGAAAATTGGGGACAGTGTGGTAAGAGCTACTTGTACACAGTCAAGTGGCACAGTGTTACTAGGCAGAGGGGTGGCTTAGTTGTAAATGTATGCTGAAAATTTAAGGGGAACCACTAAAATGTGTTTTTTAAAAAGTGTGTAACTGATATGCTGAGAGAGGGGAAAAAAAGAATTATAGTAAATGCTCAATTTTAGCCAAAGAAGGTAGCAAAAAGACAAAAACAAACAAGGGTAAAAATGGGGAAAGTAAAAATTTTCGGAAATATTAATCCAACTGAATCAATAACCACTTTAATCATCAACGGTGTCACTGTAACTGAAAGACACAGTAAGAGATTTCAAAAACTACCATTATGGGGCACGGCCACGTGGCCGAGTGGTTAAGTTCGTGCACTTTGCTTTGGCGGCCGGGGTTCGGATCCTGGGCGCGGACACGGCACCGCTCATCAGGCCATATTGAGGCGGTGTTCCATGTACAACTAGAAGGACCACAACTAAAATATACAACTAAATACTGGGGAGATTCGGGGAGAAAAAGCAGGAAAAAAAAAAAAGAAAAGATGGCAACATTTGTTAGCTCAGGTGCCAATCTTTAAAAGCAGAACAACAAAAACCATTATACCTTGTTTACAAGAAACCCACTCTAAGTATAAAGTCAGAGAGAGATGCAGGGTAAAGGGACAGAGAAAAACAGACCATGCCAACATGAATCCAAAGGAAGCTGCCAGAGGAATAGACATCATAGACAATGCGGATTTCAAACTGAGGAAGATGCAGAGATAGAGGGGCAGTAGGTACGGATAAAGGGGCCTATTCTCTGAGAAGGCAAAGCAACGCTGCATGTGTACCTGCCTAACAAAAGAGGGGCAACATACCTCAGGGAGGAACTGACCGAATGCAGGAGAAAGAGACAGATCCAGTACCATAGGTGTAGAAGTCAACACCCCCTCATCAGGAATTAGACATTTCAGTAGGCAGGAAGTGAGGAAGGACAGAGGTGCAATGAACAGCACTGCGAAACTGCTGGGTTTCACTGTAATCTGTGGAATACTCACAGAACAGCAGAATATACATTCTTCTCAGGTTCACACGGAACATTCACCAGAACAAACCACACCCTGGGACATAAAGCACACCTTAACAAACTTGAAAGAACAGAATCCATACAAAATAGGCTCTCACACCACATAGGCATTCCTCTAGGAGGCAATACCGGCAACAGTTGGAAAGCCCCCTCATATGTGGTGATTCAAAACTACATTTCTAAATACTACAGAGTATCAAACTACAAGTCTCAAAAAAAATGAAAACTTATTTTGAGTTAAAAAACTGAAAACACAACACAGCAAAGGTTCTTGGATGTAGCGAAAGCAGTATCCAGGGGGAAATTTATGCCATCAAACAAATACACTGGAAAAATCAAAGATCGCTAATCACTAATGCAAGAATGTACCTTAGCAAAGAATAAAAAGAAGAGCAAGTTAAACCCAAACCAAGCACAATAAAAGAAATGATAAGAGTTAGAGGGGCCGGCCAAGTGGCGCAGTGGTTAAGTTTGCACGGTATGCTTCTCGGCGGCCCAGGGTTCACTGGTTGGGATGCCGGGTGCCATGCTGTGGTAGGCGTCCCATGCACAAAGTAGAGGACGATTGGCACAGATGTCAGCTCAGGGCCAGTGTTCCTCAGCAAAAAGAGGAGGATTGGCAGTAGTTAGCTCAGGGCTAATCTTCCTCAAAGAAAAAAAAATTAGTAATGAAATGAATGTCATTGTGGGAAATCAATGGAGAAAATGAAAAGGGAAAAGCTGCTTGTTTCACAAGACCAATAAAATTGAGAAATATCTAGTCAAGATAACAAAGAGAAGAAAGAAGACAGAAATTACCAACATCAGAAAGGAAAGGAGGGGGAAGGAATATAAAATAAGATTTGAGAAAATGCAACATCCATTTATGATAAACTAGTTGTGCCATGACTTCAACTGATCTCAGGAAGCCAGTCTGTGCTCTAGGAGCCTGAGACCCACAGGGGAGGGGAAACTTCCATCGAATGCCTTGTTGGGGAGCACAGCACTGGATCCTCTGAGAAGCGCCATGGTCACTATCAGGAGTGGCAGAACCCCAGGGGGGATGGCGAGTGTCCTGCTATTGTAGACCTATTAGTGTACAGACGAGTGTGACTCTGACTTCTATTTTGGGGATCTCTGAGTCAAGAGATTTCCAGAGTTCTCTTCCCACAACGGGGCAAGACAACTTGTTGCTTTATAGAGTTCAAGTGCCTGGGCTTAAGTTGGGTTGAAACAATCCCTTTGCTCTGACAAACTCAGACTGTGGTGTTGTCACTATGACCCAGAGGGTCAGGGTCTTTGTTGCAATAGACCCTCTGTTGCCGCGGCAGAGTGACTTGGGGGTCCTGGGGAGCCCTCTGGAATCTTGCTTCCTACTGACTGCACGTTCCTGGCCCTCCTTTCTGTCTGAAATAATTGCTCTTGAAGGAGTGACCATCGGATGGGCTCAGCTCAGTGACAGGGTATAATCATTCTCATAACCGCAGACTCCCCCTAATGTCAAGGCGAATCCAGCCTCAGTCTGACCTTCACTCTCAACACACAAACACATGCCACCCAAGACACTGACAGGAGATCACATTGAGGAGGGCCTGATTCCCAGACTCCTGCTCTCAGAGGACAGGAATTCCCAAAATGGACAACCTGAAGTTCTCCACAGTTACAAGCCAAGCTTAGTGGGGTCAACAGTGCAACACAGGGCAGCACAGCGCCCAGGAGGAGCTGCCCAGCAAGCAGCAGCCCACAGTGCAGGAGCCTCCAGGCTTTCTCATCAGCCTGTCCAGGGGAAAGGGAGGGCGAGGCTTAAGTGTTCAGTCATCAAACATCATCAGTACCAAACCCTCCCATTCATTACAAGAACAAACTTTGGGGGCAAAAACAGGCATTCACACTGGCTTGTTTTTATATAAAGAACCACTAGCAGGATGGTGAAGCAGTGAGCAAAACTGGTCATGTAGGGAGGCTGGAGTCAGAGGAGAAGAGTGGGGCAGGACCGCAGGCAGGGAGTCTCCTTCAGTTTCCTCTCTTACGAATTTTTTAAACCTTCCCACGTACTATTTACTTAAAATAAGGGGAGACACAGGCTGGCCCAGTGCTAGTGGTTAAGGGCACGTGCTCTGCTTCAGAGGCATGGGCTTCACCAGTTTGGATCCTGGTCTTGGACGTACGCATCTCTTACCACGCCAGGCTGAGGCAGGCATCCCACATATAAAATAGAGGAAGATGGGCACAGATCCTGGCTCAGGGTGCATCTTGCTCAAAAACATAAAATAACATAAGGAGAGATTTATATACGCCATATTTTCCCATGTTTGATCACCATTTTTAAATAACTTTTAGTTTTAACATTTCTACATAGGAAACCATTCCAAGAGTCAATCCTTTAAACACTAATAGACATACAACTGTAAACCATAAAAAATTTACCAATCTCTTTCTAACAAAAAAGACAAGGGGGATTTTTGTTTCTGCCTCCACTATATTTACCCCGGGAATATTTTTAGGAAGGAGTAGCATATTATACTACCTTAGGGGTTTGCAATGAAGCCCTGAGTGAACTAGGAATTCCAAAGATTTACACAAGCTTCGACCTGATTCCTCAGATCAATGAAAATGGAAATTCAACTGCCTTTTCCCTACAGCTATTAAAACAGAATTCACGGCTGGCCCGGTGGCATAGTCCTTAAGTTCACTTTGCTCTGCTTCGGTGCCCTGGGGTTCGCATGTTTGGATCCCAGGTGTGGACCTACCCCTGCTCATCAAGCTATGCTCTGGCAGCATCCCACATAAAATGGAGGAAATGGGCACAGACGGTAGCTCAGCGACAACCTTCCTCTCACACACACACACACAAACAACAAGAAAATAAATGCAATTCATTTGTCTCAGGAATAGTACACCCTTTTAAATGTCACAGTTCTCTAGGGACAAGGACACACAAAACTGACCTAAACATGGAAAATGCACCTGAGAATTGAAATACACCCATCGCACATCTGGAGGGTCTCCTGTCTAAATGGAAAAAAATTGTTTGTTTCCACCAATTTTTTGCCTTGCTCACACCATATTTCTGAAATTACATTTTTAAACCTCAAGTGCAAACAGAGACTAGAATCAAAGGATTGTAATCTTCAACTGATCAAGGAATCTGAGGACAGAAACAGGAATATTCCAATCAGCTCACAGAAGCAGCCTGCTGGCCTGCAGTTCAGAAGGAAACCCACAGTCAGAAAGGGATCATATTCCCAGACTTGAGGTGTACACTCTCCCAGTTGAGACAGATCCCCTGGAGAGGGTCAGGCCCTGGTGAAGGAGGGTGGGGTCCCCTGAGCAGCCACAGGAATGCACTCTGGGAGCCCCACACACCCTCCCTCTCCTGTGAGCATGGAAGCACTGCCTCCCCGAGGCTCCCGTCCTCACAAGTGAGGAAACTCTCAGCCAGATTCAGTTTAAGCTTCTGACCCACATGAATTCCAAATTCATGAATCTTATGTACACAGGATGGAACACCTGACCTTCAGAGACACTCTCATTGTGCACAGATTACACTCTCAGTGTACCTACAGTGTGGATGCAAAACTCAAACAATGTCTAAAATGTCCAGGCCTAAGGAACCACAACCACAACCTCAGAAAGGGCATCACTCTCCACCCCATGAGCATGTGCACCCCCAGCTTTCCAGGGCTCTGCAGCTCCTCTCAGGATAAATGTTCCTTCCATGGGGGTGTGAGCAGTACACCTGTGGGGGAGGCCCCCCAGGAAGGACAACTGGGCCTTCAAGGCCTTCCCTCTGCAGGCTCAAGGGGACCTTAGTTTGGGTCTTGGACTGGGGGCCTCTGCTCCCCACTGGAGATGCTCTGGAACATCATTGTTATTTTAAATCACACAAACCCAGTGTTGGAATAATCCAGCAAAATCACTTAAATGCAGTCCTACCACAGAAAATAAGGGAAAAAATTATACGGTATTTCTACCACTTCAACTAGAAAAGCACAAATGTCTATTCCTTTAAGAAAAAATGTGAATTACTACTGTTACTGAGTGAGGGCTCACCACCTGATGCGCACAGAAGCTGAGACCACGGCACACCAGGCTTTGAAAGATGAAACAGTTGACTGTGCCATCGGTTGGCAAGGAGACAGGAGGACAGGCTCTCAACTCCGTCTCCCTCATCCAGAGCATGGGCTGAGGCTTAAGGGAGCAGGGAGGGCCAGCTGGGATGCAAAGACCTGGCAGGGTGAGGTCTGACTGGCAGATCAAAACTTCCTCTCCTGGACAGGCTCCTGGCTGGCCGCCTCCTGTGACAAAGAGCTCTAACATCCTGCTGTTAAGATGGGGTTAGTGACGGGAGGTCAGCAGGAAAAGCACAGTGAACAAGGGGCAAGTTGTCCTGCAGATTTAACTCCTTGCCTTCTCCACGGATACAGAGTTTCTAGAGATCTAGAGTCATCCTGCCCTTCCTGGCACACAGAGGGAGGCACCCTTACAAAGGGACGTTTCTCTTAGAATGTAAATTGACCTTACAAAAGGGTAACTTCTACTAGGTTTTCAGAGCTTTGCCTGTGTCTGCTGCATTTTAATAATCATCAGCTCAAAATAGCCCTTATGCCAAAGACACATGAATCTGGATGACAACTCTGTTCCTGGTCCTGTGGTGACATCATTTCCACAAGAAATCACACTTGAACACTTGTGGTTTGCGTGTCTCAGCCCCGGAATTTCCTTTGGAAGCATCCAAAAGTAAGGAACACACCTCAGAAACTAACGACAGACACTCAAGGGAAGAGAGAGTGAAACAAGTATTCTTAACAAATGGAACGTAATGAAGGAATATTATATTTTTTCTGAAATTCACCTCTTTGTTGCCTGTCTGGAACTATTTTATAGTGTCTTCCAAGCTCTACTGATTAAATATATTTACCCTTCTTGAAAAACGGATACTTAAATCAGTGAATAATTTTTTCTCGTTCAGAAACCGGGGGGTGTGTGGCAATGCCAATGGGACAGATCACCCAGGACATGTTTCCAAGGGGAACCCCCACGCAAAGGACTTGTCATAAGTTGTCTGGGCCCAGATGATCCAGGGGGAGAGGCACCAGGATTTCCTGCAGTGTAGTTCCCAGTGCTTATTCTCTGCTTTCCTCTCAAGTAAAATATCCACAGACAAATATAATCTTGAAAATAGAGCCATCCATGGCTCTGGGGGATAATGATAAACGGTTAACATATTGGGTCTGGTTGAAACGCGCCATGGAGGACCAAGTGTTGACAAGCATCCTGTGAATGAAAGAGGGGAAGTGGCTTTGGGAGGGCGGGGAGGCATCTGAAAATTTACGGATTTACTGTCTGTCCCAGGAAGAGCAGCCTGTGGGGACAGGACTGTGGAATTGAGACCCGGCTTCCCGAATACATGGAAAATTCAGAGAAAACAGGTGCCCCCTGAGGAGAAAGGAGGCCCTGGGGACCCCACAGACCACAGTCCCTCCCCGCACGGGCCCCGGAGCCCGAGACCCGACTGTCCTGAGGACCCTCCCGCGGGCCCCGCACCGTCTGGGACACGCGGGGCTGCGGGCGCACAGCGGCCCAGAGACGCTCCGGCCCAAGTCGCCGCGCGCAGGGACCACAGGACGCCCGGGGCCCGGCTGCCGGCCCCGCCCCCACGCTGCGGCCGGAGGGGCCTGAGGGCCGAGCGGCGCCACCGAGGACTCGGGGCCGCAGAGCCCGGAAGGGACCGTGGGAGGCCGGGCCCGCCCCGCAGCTTCCCACCAGCCCTGCCTGCCGTGTCCTTGCCCCGGGGCCGCACTCTCACCATTCCTAGGGCTCCTGGGTCCCCCGAGTCCTTCCTACGACCCCCACCGCCAGTGCAGGTCACAGTGCGACAGAGGCCCTGTCACAGCGACCAGGACCCTTACAGCAGAGGACAGCTCACCTGCAGCGCCGCAGCAGCCGGAAGCCACCTTCACAGGAAGTGCAGTGCATGGCCCCACCCTCCTGCCCAAGAGCCTCCCCTCATTGGACAATCGCAAATGCCCCGCCCCCTCATGCCAGAGTGACAGGAGGAGGGAGGCTGCAGGGTTCAGCCAAACCAGCCTAGGCTGCCGGCTGCGGGCTGGAACCAGACTGACCTGGCACATTTGCGTTGAAACGGAACTTTTTCCTGGCCTGGGGCTGCCTCTATTGTTTCCACCCAGCTCTTTGTGAACTCAGGGGTCCAGGTGTGCAGGGGGAAGGACTGACTGAGTTTCAAATGGCCCAAGTACAGACTGATGCAGGCTCGGCGAGCAGAGGAGTCCAAAGAAGGATTTCTTGTACTCTCAAGGTCTAGCAGTAGTGCTCTTTTATTCAGAGAATAGTATGGAATAGCATGGCGACAGGACCCATGGCCAGGAAGAGCTGCTGCACTGTGTTGAGGGTTGGAGCTAAACTTAAGGTATAGGTATGTGAGTTATCTCTTTACAAGACAAAGGAAAGAACATGTAAAAACAAGTCATTAAAATGATGTCAGTGCAGGTGGGGTCTTGTTATTGGGTCCTATAACTTTAGATAAGAATCAGACCGGATTAAGTCAGGATGTCCTGTGCTTCCCAGAGGATGTTGATGGTGGGGGGAGTCAGCTACATGAGGTTACCAGACAAGCACAATAAACAACGCTCAAGTCCTTGCCGTCGCCATTAAGAGTTTCTAGAGGTAAGGTCATCCCCCCTTCCTCCTGGTGCAGAGAAGGAGAAGCCCCCACAGATGGAGACTTCGTCACAAATGCAAATATCTTCATCAAAGGGCAAGCAAATTCCACTCCTCATAGCCTCCTTCCCTTCTGCAGTGGTTTTAAAAGTAATCAGCCTGAAATAATCCTCATCACAGACCATGAGGGTGACCCAGGCCAGGCCACGTGGAAATAATAAGATCTTATGTCCTCTAGGGGCCATGGGCTTGTGATAAGGCTGCAAGGCCAAACGTGGAACTCTGACCCTTGTTGAGAAACACTGACACTTAAATGTGACCTCACCATCTGTGATAAAGGGTCAGGCTCCCTTTTATTCAGTGATCCTTGTTAGCAATGAGCCTTCCACCCATCCCTCCCCACCCCACTCACTTGCTCCTTAAGATAAAGATTCCATGGGG
>NW_025802992.1:0-3894 GCF_021613505.1 Equus quagga
CTTTCTCTATCAATTGCACCTCATTAAAGCTCTTACAAAAATGAACACAGATATAGAATTTACACTTTCACAAACTTTTAGAAAATGGAACAGAGACCTAAATGTAATGCAAAACAATACAACTTCTAAAAAGATTATGCAACAAACTCTAAGTGGACTCGAATCTGGAAATATGTTATCAAGATACAAACTGAAAATAAAATCTATGAAAAAAAAACTGATGATAGACTTTCTTTATTATTTTGGTAAGGAAGATTGACCCTGAGCTAACATCTGTGCTGATTTTCCTCTATTTGGCCTGTGGGATGCTGTCACGGCACGGCTTGACAAGCTGTGTGTAGGTCTACACCCAGGACCCGAACCTGTGAACCCCAGGCTGCCAAAGTGGAGTGCGTGAACTTCACCACTGTGCCAGCGGGCCGGCCCCAAGTTAGACTTTATTAAATTAAAAACTCCTGCTTTGTGGAAGGCAAAATCGATGAGTCAAAGGACAAATTACAGACTGGCAGACGATATTCGCAAAACAGATATATGATAAAGAAAATATGTCCAAGATATATGTAAAGAATTCTTAAAAGTCAACCATAACAAAAAAATAAACAACCTTATTGAAAAATGGGCAAAAGACCTGAATATATCCCTCACCAAAGAAGACATACAGATGGTGAAGGAGCCTGAGGACAGATGACCACCGCCATAGGTCATTGGGGAATTTCAAATAAAACCTCAATGAGACACTTCTACACACCTATTAGAACTGATAAATGCAAGAAACTGACAATACCAACTGAACGTGAGGATGTGGGGCAAAACAAACTCTCATTCATTGCGATCTGGAAAGCAAAATGGTACAGCCATATCCAAAGACAGTTTGGCAGTTTCTTACAAAGATGAGCATAGTCTTACCACACAATCCAGCAACTGCATTCTTAGATATTTACCCAAGTAATTGGGAAATAGGTTTACAAAGCACCTCTGGGCTAATATAGATAGTAGCTTTATTTATACTTTCTAAGCACTGGAAACGACCAAGATGTTCTTCAATAGGTGAGTGGAGGAAGAACCGGGGTACGGCTATAAAATGGATTATTATTATTTAGTGATAAAAGGAAACAAAGCATTAAGTCACAAAAAGACATGAATGAATTTTAACGCTTATTTCTAAGTGAAAGAAGCGATCTGAAGAGGCTATTGTAGAACACCAATTTTATGTCATTCTAGGAATGGCAAACGTATAGAGACAATAAAATGTCAGTAGTAGCACGGTCTTCATGGAAGAGGAAGGAGAGTCGAATGGATAAAGCACAAGGGATTTTTTAGTGCAGTGAAACTCTTCTGCATAATACTGTAAATATGGACAAAACGTTAGATAGTTATCAAAACTTTGAATTTTACAGCACAGAGAGTGAAACAACGTGTGCAAACAAAAAGCCACGTAGGTGTCCAAGAAAATCCCAGAAGTGAATGAAAACTGTGGAAAAAATCTAACTGTATTACAAATGTATGAAACAGTCTGAATGAAGGGAGTGGGTGAAAAGGTGCAGAAATATGTAATTTGGGAAGTGAGTCGAGTCTGTAAAACTGAAGATGAAAGAAACTGTGCAGACGCACTGTATTGCAGCTGATAGAGTTGTGACCCGGGGGGTATTGTTAACAATGCTGATACTTCTATCCATGTGGACTGAAAATGAGCAGATAAGTAAATGGACAGTGAACAGTGGGCACAAGGTTATTATTTGGAGTAAGAGTTTACAGATAAGCAAGGAGAAGAGGCTAGAGTGATCCACGTGGTGATGATAGAGTTGGAGACATCAGTGTGAACTTACTTTAGCTGAACATAGACACAGAAGGCTGAGTATAGATATATTTAGAGGTGTTTGAATACACACAGGCTACTACATACAGATATATTTCCCTGCTATGTCCGCTGAAAGAACCTAACGCCCTGACAGCTGCAAACACACCTGGTACCCAGGTCTTAATTCTAATACCACAGTCCAACAAAAGGAAACAGGGTTCCTTGTAGAAATAACCAATTCTAGGATTCGGGAAGGAAATGTAAGAAAATGAGACTAAAGTGTCATTCAACATAAGAAAGTCATGAAATGCTACTCAAAAAAAGCCAAGAATGCTGGGGGACGCCAAAGGGACACATCGGCGAACTGAAGGAGCTCTCAATCGCCAAAGCTGGAACAATTTGAGCAACAAAATAAATAAAGTTGTTGGATTATAACCCGGAGAATGTATGAATATCAATGACTGTAGCAATGTAAATAACTGAATAATAAGGAAATGAAAAGACACAAATCTCCTGTGTGGGAGAATACCAATGATTCACTCGGACATTCTGCTCTAAAGGAGGTCGAGGCTAACTCTCCGCTTCTTAGGCGCGGGCTGCACAGACAAAAGTCCCTACAAAGGGCACGGTGTGGACAGAGGGGACAGAGTGACTGCGCAGGGGAGACATCTGACAAACGCTGCCTCAGCCAGGTGACCAACATCAACATCAACGGGGGGAAGTCACAGGGAGAGCATGGACCCTTGAAATGATGAGATGAAAATGGCAATTTACCTCTCTGATCTTCTTGCCCCAAATCCATAATCCCAATCTAATCATGAGAATAAAACAGACCAATTCTGTTGGAGAACACTTTACGAAACACCTGACCATTACTCCCTAAAACTACCAAGTTCTTCAAAAACAGGGAAAGCCCGAGAACCTGTCACAGCCAGGGGAGGCTAGGCAGAAAGGACTAAATGTAGTGTAGGATAACAGACAGGATGTGTTCAGAAGAGCAGAAACTGCAAACGGAGCTGAGGGAAACTCTCTGTACTATCACAGCAAGTTTTTGTAACTGTACAACTGTTCAAAAAATAAAGTGAATTAAAAATCAGAGTACTAGCGAAATGCAAAATACCTGGAAACCATGAGTTCTGAACATGTCTCCAGACTCCATTATGTGCCCTGCACAAGCAATGTCACTACAGTCACATTCTTCATGAAATAGGATAATGATGCCAAATTCATAGTTTCTGGGAGATTTAAATAATGAATATAACATTTCTGGCATTGTTTCTAGTAAAAATTCACTACTTAATGGAAAAATTAATCGGAATTTTTGGATACATTATTTTACACCCCTCAGAGACCCGCTCCTCTCCTTCCACTCCCAGGGTTCCCGTGCTGTTTCCGTCCCTCAGTCTCTCTCACACTTTGAAAGCAGCAACAGTCTGTTCCTCACATTGACCTGGGTGACTTTTCCACAGAGCAGACCTGATCATGGCTGTCCTCTCGCAGGAAACCTGCACTTACCGTCCACTAATTTCAGAATCAAACCACAATCCTGTGGCCAAAATATAAGGCTCTTTCTTAACCTGACTGTATTCTCTCTGACCAGGCTCATTTCCCACCCTCTGCTATGCAGTATTGGTCAGATAGGAATAATCTGCATCACAATTACAATGTCGTATTGCAATTTTATACACACACCTTCCAGTCTAATTACCCTCTAAATGTCCTCCTCTCCTGGCTCATCCTGGAATGCTCCCACCTCTCGATTACCTGGGAGAATTCCAACACCTTGTTCAAGGCTGAGCGCAGTCACAAGCTTGTCTGTGAAGCTTTCACTAGACTCTCACTGAAGAGTCAACTTCTTTGGATAGACTTCACCAGAGTTCAATGTCACCTCCGGATATTACAGTTTTTTTACATCTCCCATCATGTTTAGCCAATGAGTGCCTTGTGAGAATAAACAGTGTCTTAGTCATTACTTAATATCCAGAATAAGATTTAGTGCCTACCATACATCAATTGCTGGGAAAAAAAGATTTTTTTAATGACTGCAAAAACAAACTATTGAAGGAGGATAAACAGACATTCCCAAAATGGGAGAC
>NW_025802993.1:0-3935 GCF_021613505.1 Equus quagga
AAAAAAAAGACTTTTCTCAATAGTTCAAGAAAAGTACTGAGATTGCATCTTATTTGCTAATAGATGCATGACCCAATCATTACAACCTGGGGAAATGCTTTCTGATTGACCACACAGGAATGATACCCATCTTTGGGAGATAGCACTGCTCATACCTTATGTAATGAAAAGGCAGAAATTGTGGTTTCTCAGAAGAAAATCAAGTTTCAATTACTCCAAGAAGGAAAATGGACTTGTGTCCAGCAAAAACAATCAATTCAGGGCCTGTAAGATAGTTTTTTATAACTCATCTTTAGCATCCTTATGATGAAGGCAGGATAAATCTACAGAAGTACTTAGACATTTTTTATAGCAAAACAAATATACACCAAAGGTTGAATACATCATTCTTTGGGGGCTATATTCCACACAACAGCATGAGAAATATCATACTCTATTATAAGAACAACCTGACATTTTCAGTGTCCCAGCTGATGTCTCCCAGGGCTGTTGATTCTAAATGCTGTTGAGGCACATAAATGAAAGCGATTCCTAAAGGAGTATTTGTTGTATCCCAAGACCTGACCTCACATCCACCTCTGTCCTAAATTAGCGGTTTTAGTGTAGTTCAGAGAGAATCTTAACCTATTTTTTTAACCATTACACAGGTGATTTTTCAGAAAAGGTAATTAAAAAATGTTACTCAAATTATTTTCAACTAGGCTTGAATTGTTTTAATCATTCATTCACCTAGTAAACAATTGATAATTTGAAGCACAATGTGAACTGTTGTTTATAAATATTTACTATTGTAGATATGCTGTAGAACAAGATAGTCATGAACCCTACCCTCGATGACTATCTACAATTTCCAGAACTCAATAAGAGTTTGAAGAATAAAATAGGATTTTTTCCTGGTTTCTGGTCTTTATGCAACATTTTCCTATTTTTAATTTCTCAATGATTGATCATTTCAATCAGGACGTTCATGTATCTGAGTTTTACACACTAGTACTCATGTGGCCTTCTTATGCAGAAAATTCGCTCACTTCTTCCTGAGAGACTACTCCTTTGGATTTCAAATCACTGTGCTTTCATGATTTTACTCATGATCCTTTAAGCATGCTTCTTAACAGTCTTCAAAAATTCTTTTAAATGTTCGTGAAACTCTACATTTTGTCGTTTGCTCATTTCTCCAAACTACCCGTTTACTTTGGGTGACCTCACCCAATCTCATGATTTAAGCTATCATTTACCAGTAAAGATTTCCCAATCTAGTTCTACAGCCCTAACTTGAGATTCACAATTTTAAAAAAAAGCCAACTGTCTACTGAACATGTTCCCTTGTATATCCTATTTTGACCTGACCCTGTCATCATTGCCCTATTATTCTAAACTCCCCAACCTGAGATACCACTGCTAGCCATTAGAAATTTTTTTCATCATCATCACTGTCTAGTACTACCTGGTTTTCAATTTGGGCTAGTGTCACGAAAATGTGTGGAAAGAAGACAAACCATGGAAAAAGAGAGTGATTAGATCTCCATATTGAACTTATTAAATATGCAATTGGGCAAGCTGCTTAACTTCTGTGAGTTTTAGTTTTCTTTTATATGAAACGTCATTGTTAACACCTACCTCATTGAATAGTTATGTAAATGAAAGTATATAACTTATGTAGGGTGATAAATAGAGTCTAATATACAAAATGTATTAAATATTTTGTGAAGTAACATTGTTTCAATAAAGTGTATTCCAAAATAAGTGTCTGTTTACTAACATTAATTAGCAAAATAAATAGAAATGAATTCAAAATAATATGAGATATCTATTCAATGCTCAGTATGCATGTTAATTCTCAGTATAAATTTGTGGTTCCTTCATGAAGAATGGCTATAGCACACAGAATAGAACTTCTCATTGCGGGACACCATACTGCCTTCCCTGGATTGTACTTGCAAATAAATTATGAGAGCTAGGAAAGTGTCTCTCCTAATGCACAGAGGGGTAATTTAGGGAACTAGGTGGGAGCAGAGTAGTTTCTTGCTGATCTACTTCCTCTTTCACCACAGACTCTGTTTTTTCTTCTTCCTCTTCTCTATCACCCTCTCTGCCATCCATTTATGTTTTGCTCTTCTTCCCCTGATATCTTTGGTCAGCCTAACACACATAATACCTCTAAACCCTTGTTTGTGTTTGGATACCGAGTGTGAGGAGGGTTCACTTTCTCTTTTGTGGGCTACATAGACAAATTAAAAGTTAAATTTATTACAGCATGTGGGATGCTTCTGATTAGCAAAGAAAAGGAAACTTTAGCACATACTACTCTCTGGGATGCTTATATTTTACATCATTATGTCAAAACATTCCCTCAGGAATTAAGACGGGGAATTTTTCTCCCAGTATTCCGTGGGATGGCTGCCTTCAAAAAGGGAAGGAAAGACTTGACACTATATAGTGTTCTAACAGGTAAGTGACAGGTTATTTACATCTTTGTACCCAGAAAGGCATCATTACAGAATAATGCAAATTCGTTTTTAAATATATTTTATGTGTGTCTATATTGCTCCTACTTCCTCTGATAAAGGAACAGATAAAAGAATAAAGGAACAGATAAAAGAATAATGTTTTTAAAAAGTTTACTCTTAATATAGTAAATAAACAGAATCAAATATAAGCTTTAGAATAAAAAGATCTTTTGAACTCAACAAATATGTTATGAGCACAAAGTATGTGAAAAGCCACCATTGTTGTGTGTGGATACAAAGAGGAATTCCATGCCCTAAGGTTTACTACAGATTCTTGAGATGGCAGGGTAAAAAAGTTCACAAATGCTTTTCATGTAAGGTAGCTGAGCAAGATAAGTCCTCACTATGGGCATTAAAAGTTAGAAAAGATTACGCCTGATTAGAGTTTAGAGAAAAGGTTAATAGAGGCAGTGACCTTCACATAGCTTCTTCAGAATGTCATCTCCAAGTGACAGCTTTAAATATAATGTTGTTTGTTACAGTATAGAATTACTAATCTCTGCATGTTTCTAAAATGATATCATAAGAATAGAATTTGCAGTTTACATGCATCTCAGATTTAGTTTGAAAAAACTGAATAACCACTACTCATGGAAAATTCAGAAATGACAATGTGCAGGCTAAAAACTATGTAAAGAAGAAGAAAGGTAATGTCCCATATGTGGGGGAGGGGAGCTTTTTCTCATTCTTTAATTTGGGCTTTTGAGGGATAAAGAATCTTGGGTCAACCTGTTAACCTTCCCACAGAAAATGGTAAATTTTGTGTATACATAAAATGAGATTCTCCCAAAGATAGAATTCTAGTGTAGCCAGATCAGGGAGGGGTGAGTAATTTAAGAGACAGTTGTTAAGGAGAGTAAAGATTCTTACTGTGGCCTCTGCAATAAAACAGATAGGATAGGTTAGAAAGATCCACCTAACACTCTATTCCACTCTCATCTATTTTCCACCTCTCTGCTTTTCTTTCAGCTCTTTTCTGTTACCTCCCCATCCAACACATTGTTTGTTTATTATTGTTTTGACAAATTTAGCCATGCTAAGTTTGGCTAAACTTGTTTCAGGTAAGTACAATAGTTATTAAGTTGTGCTATTTTATTAGTGTTGTCTTCAGATCATTGTTACCCATTTTTTGTGTCAGATTCCTTTGAGAACCTGATGAAAGGTGTTAACACACCTCTGGAAAAAATCTACATATGAACATCCACAAAGACATGAACAAAAACATAACCAATATCAGGAGGATATGAAAAATGTCAAGGCTCTCATATTCTTTAAGGGCCAAGGATTCATGATAAAAAATAGTTAAATGCTAAGATGATCATTTTTACGGGTGTCAGGGTCTCAAATCTTGCATGGCCATGTGGTGCTGTTCAGACTACAGCATCTTCCACTCCAGATTGTGGAGATGATTTACTAAGTTATTTAAAA
>NW_025802994.1:0-1229 GCF_021613505.1 Equus quagga
GGCAGGGACGGAGCTCAGAGGAGGCGAGGCAGGGGGTAGAGGCCCCTGAAGCCCTCAGCCCTGACCAGATCTGAGATTTCAAATGGCAGCTGTACCCTGTGACACTATGGAGTGGCTTACTGTCCTTGTATCATTTATGAAACACGGGGACACATTATCCAGCTAAACCACTCACGGATTCTATGACGCTGACGGTCAGGATCATCATCTCATTTCACAGGGAGGAAAACTGAGGCTCAGAATGATTAACACCCCAAAGAGCAAGACAGAGCCAGCTCCTGGGTGTCTCTACTCCCAGCCTGGGACGTCCCATTGGCTTGATGGGGAGACAGCCCAGGAGAGGCAGGGGCCTGGTCGAGCTCACAGGGGCTGTGCCATAAGGAGTGCTGTCCTCTGCCAAGCTCCCAACCTGCTCACCTGGGGTGACCTCCCTGCATCATTCCCCAGTCCCGACCCCACTTCAGGGTTACAAAAAGGAGGGCACGCCTCCACGCCACAGCTGGGAGGAGGGAGGCGGGCTGGCCAGGGGCCCAGGGGAACTCTGTGGTGGCATCACAGACCCTAGGGTCATACAGGGAGGGCTCCCTTCACTCGCGATCAGCCCTTCTCAGCCGTTGACCTTGGGTGACTTGCCTCCCCTCTGAGGGCCTCAGTTTCCTCTGTACAAGGGAGTAATAATGAGTGTCTCCCCCACAGGGTGGGTTTGGAGATTAAAGGAGACAACGCCTCTGACTTGCCTGGCCCATGATGACCTTCACCAACCCCAGTTATTGCTATCTTCTGCTGGGCCCCAGGTCTGCCTCTGACATGCTGTGTGACCCTGGGCAAGTTGCTTTCCCTCTCTGAGCCCCAGCTTTCCCCTCTGCTCAAGGAGGAGCTGGGTGAGAGGTTCCAAGGGCCGGTCTGCTGGGAAACTGTAGGATTCCTAGATGATGGGATGGGCACAGAGGCCCTGGGCCCGGAAGGACAGCGAGGCCTGAGGTGGAACGTGGCTGGAGAGAATGGCCTCCCCCAGGTCTTGTGGCCCTGCTGGTCGCCCTGAGAACCCCCAGGCTAAAGTGAATCCTAACCTGACCTAAACCAGAACTTAGGGTGACAGAAAGGGAGCAGTAAGGGGAAGAGAAATCAAGCCCTTGGTCAGTGGGGCGTGGGACAGGGGACAAACAGGGCCAGGTGTGGCCCGAGGAGGGCCAGGGCAGTCTCAGGGCTGGAACCAGATGTTTGTGCAG
>NW_025802994.1:1239-2792 GCF_021613505.1 Equus quagga
AGCCTTTTGAGCCAAGAAAAATAAGGAGAATAACTGGTGGCTTGAGTAGTTTTCCCCTTTTTGCCTCCTTGACAAGTGAGAACTGGTTCGGCTAGCCAAAAGCAAAACTACTCGTGAATGAGGGCCAGCCTTGGCTGACTCCGAAGAAAAGAGACACTTGCTCCCTCTGGCTGGCAATGCCAGTGTCTCTGGGTGACCAGGGGACAAGCAGAGACTTGTCCACTGGAGTCTGAGATCCATTCTCAAGATGTGTAGCGGTCACACAGGGAACTCCAAACCAGGGAATTAAGTATTCGGCTTGTCCAGGGATGTGCTATAGGGTGATCACCTGTGCTCTGAGCCCTATGATTATTTTAGACAATCAGCAGGAGAAACCAAGGCCCAGAAGGGTGGGACGAACTCCTTGGGGACACTCTGAGGAGCTGTGCCTGTGAGCAGCACCCTTTTGATCTACCACACTAAGCCACTAGTTTTGCTTGCTGGACCGGAAGGGGAAAGTAAACATCAAAGCCTGTCAGGACATCTGACATCCAGCTGTCTGCTAGTGCTCTGGCAAATTTAATGGTCAATACTTACGGAGCACAAACTTGCAAATAGCTCCCTAAATGGGAGGATGGTACTAAAGGAATCTTCCTAAATATTCCTAAAAGAAATTTCTAAAGGAGATCTCACTATAAAATAGCCAAAATGGGACAGTTTCAACTTACCCAAACTAGTGTATTTGTGTACGCAACTGGGGAAAGCCAACTAAAAAACTAAAGAGTCAGAATGGGATGCGTATTTCGATAGGTAACTGGAAGCATCCAAGAGAGAAAGTGATGGAGCAATTAATTAATAAAACTCTATGTGAGACTGTCTCTGAGTTAAAGAAAACTGCTGAAGCTAGCACAGCACCCAACTTGGTAAATCCTTTAACAGCTCGCCCATTATAGCTGCTGCTTTCAGAGCCACCAGGTCTGGATGCCATTTCATTATCTCCTCTGCCCTCACCAATACCTCCACTCAAGGCACAGCCAGATAGTTCCAGTCCCCTGTGCCATTATTGCCCACCTGAGAGAAAACAGCAACCAGGCAAGGAGGCGGAGCTATATGACACCCCAGTGTACTCCTTGGGCCAAATCAGAAATAAGAGCCATAACCAAGGATTTTCCAGACACCTGAAGGAACTCAAATTGCTAAAGAATTTGAGTTAACAATCAGAATTTATGTTCCAGGATTCTCAGATCTTTATCAGCTAATTCATATGATTGCCTCAAAAATTACAGGTAAGGAACAGGTGGAAAGGGAGGATTAACAAACCCTATGGATGACGTTACACACCAAGGAGTGGAAGACAAGCAAAGAAATGTAGACACAGTACAAGATCTTTCGAGAGTCATTCCAAAAATATTTCCTAAGATGGCACAACTTGTGGGGATAGGGACCATCCATGACAACTATTGGATATTTCCTATAGCGAGCTGGTGGGCCCTTCTTGGCCACAGTGAGACTATGCCATGAGGGGAAGCTATTTTGGTTCTAGGTTGTGAATGTAGGGGAGGAAGACATTCCTC
>NW_025802994.1:2802-8601 GCF_021613505.1 Equus quagga
ACTGACGTTAGAACTTCCTAAGAGTGCACGCCCTAGACAACAGTCCACAGACTCCTAAGTAAGTGGAAGTTCCTGACGTGACTCCCTCAAAAGCCCTTGTGATAAGAATTTGTGGCTCCCAGGCCATGAAGCATACCAAAATCCCACTGGTTTTGGTCTGAATTGACCAATCCGGCCTTAGCCTGGGACCCCAAAGCACTCCAGTCCTGGACCCTAATAAAGGCACATGCCCCTTGTGCTCTGCCTCGACCTCCCTGCAGGCCCTTGACTCTTTTGCAGGCCCCTATTTGCAGTCTTCTGTTGAACTGTGGATCAACATCCAACCCCCCAGGGCTCTACTTAACAGAGGTTCCTTTAACAAAGTCACAGAAATCTTGTTGAAACGCAGGTTCCCATGATCTGTGATGGGACTTGAGATTCTGCATTTCCAACAAGCTCCCAGGTGAGGCTGGTGCTGCTGGTCTTAGGGATAACACTTTGACTAGCAAGGCTCTAGACCAGCGGTACCTGTCGCATTGAGTGTTCTGTGTTGATATCCATGTTCTGTGTCTGTGCTGCCCGATAAGGTAGCCACCAACCACATGTAGCTGAGTACCACGTGTCCGGTGGGACTAAAGAACTGAATATTACACTTTACTTAATTTTAATTATTGTAAATTTGAATGTGGCTAGTGGCTACTACATTGTACAGCACAACTCCAGACAGGGAGCTCTATATAGACAGGGGCCATATTTTCATCTCACCCTTGGGTCCCCATTACTTAGCAGAGTGCCTGGCCCATACCGGATCCTTCCCAAGTATTTATCAACTACATTATGACATCACAGAATTGAAGAAAGAGTTTTAAGCCATGTTTGCTACAACCCTGTGGTTTTCAGTGACCAAAACTCACCTGGAACATGACCTACCAAAGACGTTATTGGCTTCACTGACCAACCGTGGAAAGATCAGGGTTGTAGCTGATCTTGGGGAGGGTTGAAGCCAGAAACTAATTCAACAGCATACTTTTTCTCCAGCCTTTTGTGTGTGTGCTGGTTCGTTCCCTCAAGCTGGTTGTCCTCACTGCGCTCAAACCAGTATCACAGCTCTGAACTGACAGCTCTAGACTTCCAAACCTGGATCCTCATGACCACACGAAATAGGGCAGTTTCCCATCAAAATCAGTCAGAAAACACCAAGGGAATTTCTCTGATTGGCTGAGCTTGGGTCATGTGCCAATTCCTGGAACATTCGCTGTGGCCAGGGGTCTGGGACTCTTAAGACTGGCCCAGCCAGACTCAAGGACGCCCCTCCATGTTCAGGATGGCCTCCTCCAGACACAAGGTTGGAGTGGGAGGAGCAGGTCTCAGAGATGGGGTATGCTCAACAGGCCAATTACATCAAAAAATGTGAGGAGAGGGGTGGAGACAGGGTTTACAATTCCTGTGAATGTTTGCTGAAAGGGATTTCTTTGAGCTGGACTGAAGACATGGAATTGCCTTCTCTGATTATGTCAAAAGGCATAATGAGAATAAGAAGATTCCATTGGCCAAACTGGTTTTCCTCTACTCCCCCTAACCCAGCTATGTTAGTGAGGCCATGGGTTCTGGAAACCAAGGCATCCCAAGGGAAGGCAACATTTGAAGTTGGAAGCTGAGCAGGATTTTGTTGAATGGAGAAGTGGAAGGAGAGAAAGAACATTCCAGGGAGGAGAAATAGCATGTGCAGAGGCAAGTTGGCAAACAAAGGAACACAGCATGTGGAGGAAGAATGAAGAGTCTGCTGTGGAGGGAGGCCTGGGGCAGTGGGTGAGGAGCAGGAAGTGGACTGGAGGCCAGACCGCAGGGGGCCGTGAGTGCTGAGTGACGGGGTTTGGGCTCTCAGCTGTGGGAAACAGGAAGCCACTGGAGGTCTTAACAAGGGGTGGTGGAGTCAGAGCTGGGTGTGTTCTAAGAGACCGCTGTGGCTGGGTTTGGAGGATGGACAAGCTGGTGCCAAGGACGAGGCTGTCCCAGTATGTCGTTAAGGAACTGCTGCCTCAGAGGTGGGCGGCGGAACACCAAGCTCCACTCAGGCTGCCCGTGTCCTTTCTCCGGCTCATGCTCAGACCTTGACCAGGCTGCATCCAGATCTCAGCTGTGCCACTTCCCAGCACTGGGACACCGAGGAGGTTACCGTACTTCCCTGAGCCTTGGTCTCCTCGTCTGGAATATGGGGGTGGGAATACCCGCCTGGCGTGGCAGTTGTGAGGTTGCAAGGCCAAAATGGATGTGATGGCCCCAGACCGGGGACCCCAACCTGCATAGAGGAGGAGCTCAGCAAGTGCAGCTGTTGTTACTAATGCTCGGTTACCCCTGAGCACATGTGCAGGCAAGAACTTTAAACAGAGACGACATGGGGGGCAGTGACATCAAAGGACTGAAGCTTCTTGGGGCAGCTGTGTAACCAGGCCAGGCTGACTTCTCCTGAACTCCAATGTGAGAGTCCTCCAGCCCACAAGCCCATGGCTCTCGCTGCTCCTGGAGACTCTGTCTAAATTGGAACATACCAGAAGAGGCTGGTTTCCAAGAACACTTCCTGGGAGGCCAGGCTGGACCCCCAGGGAACACAAGGGCATCGTCCAGCATTTTAGACCATGTCCTGATTGCCCTGTTTGCCAGGCCAGCTCTGTGTCCCAGTGGAAAAACTTGGTGTGGAGCCAGGATGACCCAGGCCTGAAACTGGCAGAGGAGAGTTTCTCTGCCTCAAGGGGACTCAGTTTCTCCATTCGGAGGATGGGAACAGCACTGCCCACATGGGGTCTATTGTGGGGAGTAAGTCAGCTAATGCCTGTGGCATGTGGTCACGTGGCAGGGTCTCCAGCGGGGCATCAGGAAGTGCACTCATTGAGTCCCTGTGAGGTGCAAGCCCCTTGTTAAGTGCTGGCTGTACCCAGACAGATAAGATGTGGATCCCGGCCTCGAGGGCAGGCTCGGGGCACTGAGGACGGAACACACAGCAAACAGTGAGATAAGCCAGTCCCTGCTCGGTACTGGTCCTCTCAACAAGTGTGTCAGTGTCTGTTGAATATGAGTTTTCCGTGGAAGTAATGATATACTTCAAAATGACATTCATGTCTTGGTGGCTAGGGCCCTACAGTTTACTTGAATAATCACAAACACTAAATGTAACCATCTGTACAGAAGTCTGCTGTCCTTGTAATAATAATAATAATAATAATAATAATAGTATTGTGACGGCAGCATCTCATTTGATCTTCAAAGAAGAGGGACGATATCTAGTGTAGATAGTAGTGTCCCCATTCCGCAGACGAGTTAACAGAATCTCCAAGAGGTGACATGAGCTACGTAAGTGCACACAGATTGGAAGAGCTGGGTCTAAAACTTAAACCAGATCCAACATCTAATCCTTTATTCTTATTACTAAAACACACTGCATGGAACATCCTCAGGAAATGTGTGGCGAGAACAAACACAAAGGAGCTGGTCAGGAACTGGTGAGTCCACAAATATTGAGCATCTACTACATTCCAGACTTGCCCTCTGACTAGGGGGATTCCCACCCTTGTGGGGCTATAGAGGGGAAGACCACCATCCAATAAATAGTGACACTGATGCTCTTAAGAGACACTCCACTCACCTGCTCATAACCAATGTACCGAATAAACTGATGCTCACTCTGCTTCTGTAAAATGTGCTGACTGATCCCATGGTCTACCAAGGACTGGCAGGCTGGGCCATCCCTGCATAACCAGGGACTCCGCCAATGGACGCTCTGCTCTGGCGCTCCTGTTGGGCTGGCTGAGCCTTTCTCAGAGCTGTGCTGTGGTCTGAGGCTCTTCCTGCGCAGTCCTCCTTCCCTCCCCCTCTCCTTTCCCAGGTGTCAGACCCGCCCATAGTCTGAAGGCTCTGCCTGCTCAGTCCTGCCCCCTCCCTCTTTCCCTCCACAGAGGTTTCCTCCAAGAAATCCTGTGCGCTTCTGGTTCCATCTCGGTGCCTGCTTCCCAGAGGACCTGACCTCCCTGAGCATCCCGCACAGTGAGGTTCACCCAGAGGCCTGATGCAGGGGCAACTAGTGTAAGAGATGGGAAACAGAGCTCCTGGAGGAAGGAGTGATGGGAGCCGGCGTGGCTGTTGAGAGAATCAGTTCAAAACTAAATGACTCCACTACTTTCTGGTGGTCACACTTGGGTGACTTTTGAAACCCTCTGTGCCTCAGTTTCCTTCTGTGCAAAATGGGAATAATGATGTTACCTCCTTCCTAGAGCTTTTCGATTCAGTGAGATAATCCATGCGCAAGAGCTCAGAGCTGTGTCCTAGGGAGGCCGTGGCAGAGACCCAGGGCAGGACTGAGCAGAGGCTGCTTGGAGCCCCATGGGGGTCCAGGGTGGTCTCACCTTTCTGTGGCCTCTGTAGTCTCTTAAATAGCCCCCTCAGGTCCTCATGCAGAAATGAGACCCAGGGGTGGCACAAGCCCCTGTCCTCTCTGCCCATAAATGTAGCCCCAGGAAAAAAACCTCTGTGGGGGTTTTGACTGGGAGATGTGGTGTCACTATGGCAGTCTGACTACTATCCGGGTCATTTGATCCCTGGAAACTGCCAGATCAGATAATGCTGTAGGTGTGCGTGACTCTCTGCGTCAGATGTGCTGACTAAGGGCCCTTGTCTCCAGGTCCCATGGAGACCATCTCCCCGTCAGTGAGCCTCCAGCGGAAGCTGGTTTCAGCTGGTGTGTTCAAGCTCAAAGTTTAGGAGAGGATGCTAATTTAGAGGCCTACACTTACCCCTCTATCGGGTGGCTTGATCCATGATGGTGCAGATGCTCACTAACTAACAAAGGTTGAAATACTGGAATTTGCAAATTTTTACATTAGGAAACATTTTAATTGGAGAGTAATATATGTCCATAAGTGTGAAAATAAGAAGTGTACAGCTCACGCGTTTCACAGAGAACACGCCTGTGGAACCAGCACCCAGACCAACAATAGGAACATTATCAGCCCCCACCATCCGCCAGACCCCTTCCAGCCACGACCTCCCCCCAAGTGTAACCACTCTTCTGACTTCCAGCTGCCTGGTTCCTTTTGCAGTTTTGAACTTGATGTAAATGGCAGCACACGGCATCTCTGGGTCTGGCTTCTTTCTTGATATCATGTGTGACATCCATCCACATGGCGTGGAAGCAGTAGATCGTTCATTCTCATGCGGATGGTATTCTGCTGGGTGAATACAGCACAATTGAGCCATTCTTCCAGTGAAGGACCTTTGAGCTGACTCCAGTTTGAGGCTATTACAAATAGTGCATTCTAGTATGTGTAGTTTTGTGAAAATTTATGCACATTTGTGTTAAGCATCAGAGTTTTACTATTTAACAATATAAATTGGAAAGTGGTGAGTTTATGATATTATTCTTCTCAATCTCTTTCATGATGATATAAATATGCTTTGGGGTTGGGAGAGAAAGGGGTGAAGTCACACTAGGATGCATCCCGCTGCCTTGGGATCTGTGTCCCAGTTTTAGCAGGTCCCCATATGACCATCAACTGGCCCCTGGAGGAAACAGGGTTTCTGCAGGTTTTGTGGGAAGAGTTTCGAGCAAGGCCCCATACAGCATCTCACTCAGGTGATGGTGGCGGGACCCTCACAGGATGCTCCTCAGACCCTCAACTCTGCCTCCCATGCACCCCACGACCTCAGGCAACTTACTCAACCTCTCCTGTCTCAGAGGTTTCATCTGTAAGGAACGGTTAGGAATGGATGATCTTTTGGTGGGCTGGAGCATTTGTTTCTGTTGGATGGCTACCTAGGAGTAGAAATGCT
>NW_025802995.1:0-3225 GCF_021613505.1 Equus quagga
AAAAGGTAGTGTTGGCAAATGGGTAAGAAAATGTCCCCATCAATCAGGACCCTATATAAATATGAGTGCGTGTGTCTTAGTTTTCATTATTTGAGTTTGTTATTACATGCATGTTCTACTTTTGAAAAATAATTTAAAAAGCAGAAAAACTAGTTAGTTGAAAAAATGCATTAATTGAATCTGAATCTGAAATGAATCTAAATGTCTCTCAGTTGATGTTGCTGATTTCAATTCAAAATCCTTCTATTTCACTTTGTCCAGTACGTACCACAAAGACACAACTCTGTTCCCCTTGTCACGCATTTATTCACTTAACTCTGTCTTCTACAGACCTTTCTGAGCACCCAATATGTATAAGGGCCTGTATTAGGAACTTAGGGGTATTCAAGGATTATTCAAATGAATAACATAATGGATTTATAAATAATGTGCTATGAGGTTACCCAATAGAGGGAAGGAACCTATCTAATTAGAGGTGATCAGGCTATTCTCCCTTCCTGGCTATGCTGGCCCCCAGACCCAGCTGGCATGTGGGTGACCCCACCCCAAGGCATGTCAGCACACAACTACAGAGAGTCGCATGGCCAAAATATTAACAGCACACACGTACCCCACAGCACTCCACCTCTCATCATACTGTCATCTAGGGAAAGCAGGCTTAGGAAGGCCGTAAGTCAAGTAATTCAAGATGACAACGGAAGAGAGGTCCTGGGCACACGATGAGGACAATGCTACAAGTGGGAGTGGAGGTGGGAGAGGCGGTGCAGGCTGATGCAGGCGGGGGAGGCCTTTGTCCATTACGAACCAGACGCTCAGCTTTACCCAGACATTTGCTTCCCTAACAGAAGCAGGACTGCTAAAGTTTAGTTTTCATTCCCCCCAGTGCTATTCTCCTAGAACTTATTACGAATCAAATAGCAATTGAGCCCTCGAGGAGAAATGTTCTCTCATTTTGACGTCGTGTCAGAGAGAAGGCAGAGGAAAGAGGCTGTTGGTTCACAGTGTAAATCTCTCCTCACTTCCTCCACGGCAAGTCAAAAAAAAAAGGTAACACCGCAGAATTTCCAAGGGCCGGGCACAGCTGGTGAAGTGGTGCAGTGTTTTCTGGGCAGGCAATTCACTACCCCGCAATTAATTTCTAAATCCATCACTTAACTGTTAGCCCAGAAGGACACTGAAAATGAACACCACTGCTCCATTTACATATTTAATCGGATTAGACTGCTGACTTTCAAATGCTGGCAATTAACTGGTCTCTGTGTCCCTTTTTCAATACTTAAACGATTAATCTCTTATATTTGGGTGACTGTGTTCACTCTCTAATATTTTATGTCAGAAAATTAACAGTTCTAGTTCGGCATCATTATATGGGCAGGCTATTGCAAACAACCTCTTCCTGTCCTAAATAATAAGAACTTCATGAAGAAGCTGTGTAAGATTGTAGTTAATGAGATAGATGTTTATAACTATAAACCTTCTATTTTCCTTTTAAATATGAAATCAATTAAGTGAAATCAAATGGACCTGCTCTCTTTACAGCTATGAAAGAGCAACAAAAAAGGTATTCTTCTAGCTGGATATAATATTTGTTCATCTGTTGGGCAATTAAACCAGCATTTCCCATGTCCCCTGTATGAGGTTCTGTCTTTCTCAGTACTGTCTAAAAAGAGGCACAAGGTTAAATTTGGCAGGCTATGTTTGAGATGGGAAACAACGTTGGCAATAAAGCAAATCAGGTATAATGTAATCTTATTGTAAAATACCCCCTTTGCTTTTGGCAAAGATCACAAATTCTCCAAAGCTTTCTGGAATAATCCCAGACTGATTCACCTTGAAAGATATCACCTAAGGTCACTCAGCAACCAGAAGAGACCAGTGATGTGTATAAAGTAGTTGGTTCCCTTAATAGTGTACTTGAAGAATTACAAAAGACAGAAAAACAGTCTAGAATTATGGTTTAAGAAGACAGTCTCCAGAGTAGTAGAGAGCTGGCTGTGTGTCCCACTTGCATCATTTAACGTCCACGTGTGTGACTTCAAGCAGGGTACTAACTTTCCCTAATTTGTAGATACATCATCCTCTAAAATGGGGTTAATAATGGCACCCACCTCAGAGGGCAGCTGGAAAGATTAAATGAAGTAATACGAGTATAGAGCTTAGCCCAGTACCTGGTGCCTAGCAAGAACAAAAGGAATGTTGGTGTTATTTTAATACTCCATTGGGAAGCTATGTAACCCACTGGACTGAGGCCTGAAATGATTGTGGCCTTTATTCGATTTTTAAATTTCCAAACATTATTAAAGCTCAGAAGGCAGAGCTGGTATCAGTGGTTTTTGTACCAGCTCAAAACTCAAACACCGTGTCATCTGGGACTGAGTCTAATCCTGTCACGAAATACGTTAGCTGACTCCCACATCCGGAAGAATCAGCTTGCTGACCAGCTCATTCTCATTCTTTCTTACCCAACCTAGAAGGCTGGGATTTTGAACAAATACGTTTGATGGAGTGAGCAAGACCTTGAACTTGGAGGAATTGACATGATTCTCCAGAGTGCCGCAGATTGAGTCTCTGCACCCGGAGCAAGCAGGGAACATGCCATGTGTAACTTTCCAACTTCATTCATTCCACTTAACAGGCATGTCTTGAGGGGCTATTTTGTGTGAGGAGCTGGAGTTTTTCGTCTTTTCCTTCTGAACCTCCAAAAAGTTCAACCGCTGATCAAGCGGAAGACATTATCTGGATACTTCTCAGAATCTCGAGGGCCACGTTTCCGGGGCCCTCGGCAGCTGGAACAGATTAGAGTCAGGACCCAGGCCTTAAAGGAAAGTTTTGGGAGCTCAAAAGTAAAGAAAATCTATTTTTAAAGAAAATTGTCTGATTTTTAAGGCAATCTGTGCTTCTATTTAAATTTTTCAGACAATACAAAAATGCAAAAGTAGGAAATAAAAATATCCCATCATCCCCCACCCAGAGATGCTCACTGATATACGTTCTGCAGATTTTTCTAAGCAAATATATGCATGTAACTATACATACATATGTATAGCTATAAACATAATACATATGAAAGATACATATCACTATAAACTGCTTTGCAACCTGATTTTTTCACCAAGTACGTAATGTATGTCTTCCCATGTTAATAAATAAGGATTTAAATTTGTCTTATTACTTTTAATAATTCCATTGTTTTCCACTGTACAGAAGTACCATACTATATTTTTC
>NW_025802996.1:0-2393 GCF_021613505.1 Equus quagga
GCAAGAAGCACCCACTGGAAATGACGGAACCACCTTCCGAACGTACCAGAATCACATGCCAGACACACATTAGCCAACTGCCAGGCACGCCAGAACCACCTGTTGGATAAGCTTGAACCAGGTGCCGGATACACTGAAACCACCTGACAAATATGCCAGAAGCAGGTGTTGGATACAGTGGAACCTGGTGCCCTAAGGCCAGACCACCTGCTGGACAGGCCGGAACCACCTGCCAGACTTGTGTGAACCACCTGCCGGACACACCAGAATCACCTGCCAGATAGGCTAGAAAATGTGTCTCACATGCAGAAACCAGGTGCTGGACATGAGTGAACCACCTGCCGGACATGCTGGAACCATCTAACTGATATGCCAGAAACAGTTGTTGCACACACTGGAACCATGTGCTGCACATGACTGAACAAAGTGACGGACAAGCCTGAACCACCTGCTGGACATGACTGAACTACCTACCGGACATGCCAGAACCACCTGCCGGATATGCCAGAAACAGGTGTTGAACATGCCAGAAGCAGGTGCTGGACACGACTGAACCACCTGCTGAGCAAGACTGAACCAGCTGCTGGACATGATTGAACCACCTGCCGGATATTCCATAACCACCTTCAGGATGCACCAGAAACATCTGGTGAACATGACCCAACCACCTGCTGAACACGCCGGAGCCAGGTGCCACGCACACCCGGACCACCTGCCAGACCCCCCAAAGCACCTCCTGGAAACGCCTGAACCACCTGCCTGACATGCTGGGACCAATTGCCGGACACATCAGAACCACCACAAGGACACTCTGGAACCACCCACTGGAGACAGTAGAATAAGGTCCTGGCACGCCGCAAGCACCTGCCAGACATGGTGGAACCAGATGCGGGACCGCCAATATTGGGTTGGTGGTTTCAGCATGTCCGTCTGGTGGGTTCAGCGTGTCCGGCAGGTTTTTACAGGACCTGGTTCTGGCATATGCGGCAGGTCATTTGGGCACGTCCAGCAGATTGCTCCAGCGTGTCAGGCAGGTGGTTCTGGCTTGTCCGGCAGGTGGTTCTGGCATGTCTGAGAGGTGGTTCTGGCATGTCCGGCATGTGATTCCAAAGTGTCCGTCAGTTGGCTCTGGCATATCCAGCAGGTGATTTTGGCATGTGAGTCAGGTGGTTCTGGCGTGTCCTGCAGGTGCTTCTGGCACTTTCTAGACCTGATTCTCGCATCTGCGTTGGGTGGTCCAGAGTGTCCAGATGATGGTTACAACGTGTCCGCCAGTTGGTTCCAGCGTGTCAGGCAGGTGGGTCACACATGTCCGGCGGCTGGTTCCGGCGTGTGCCACAGACGGTTCTGGCGCATCCGGAAGGTGGTTTCGGCATGTCTGGCAGATGATTCAGTCTTGTATGGCAGGTGGATCAGTCGTGTGGGGCACCTGGTTCCGGTGTGTGCTGCGCCTGTTTCTGGTGTATCTGCCAGGTGGCTCTGGCGTGTCAGGCAGGTGGTTCCATTATGTCTGGCACCTGGTTCCGGGGTATCATCCAGGTGATTTTGACGTTTTCTGTGGGTTGTCCAGGCATGTCAGGCAGGTAGTTTCAGGGAATCAGGCACCTGGTTCTGGCGTATCCATTAGGTGGTCCCGGTATGTCTGGTAGGTGATTCCGGCGTGTGCAGCACATGGTTCTGGCGTATCCAGCAGGGGATTTCAAAGTGTCCAGCAGGTGGTTCCAGTGTGTCCAGCACCTGGTTCTGGCATGTCTTGCAGGTGATTCAGTCGTGTCCGGCACCTGGTTTTGGTGTGTGCAATACTGTTTCTGGTGTATCCATCAGGTGCTTCTCACTAGAATGGCAGGGGGTTCAGGCATGTCCAGCAGTTGGTTCTGGCGTGTCGGGCACATGGTTCCAGTGTGCAGGGCATGTGGTTCCAGATTGTCCGTCAAGTGTTTCAAGCTGTTCTAGCAGGTGGTTCAAGTGTGTCCGGCAGCTGTTTCAGGTGTGTCCGGCACCTGGTTCTGGCCTGTGCTGGACCTGTTCCTGGTGTGTCCATCACACGGTTCTGGGGTGTCTGGCACATGGATCTGGCATATTCAGCATGTGGCTTAAGGGTACCGGGCACCTGGTTCTGGTGTTTCTGACAGTTGGTTCCTGTGTGTCTGGCATGTGGTTCCACTATGTTCTGAAGGTGATTCCTGCACGTTCTGAAGGTGGTTCCCGCGTGTCCGGCAGCTGGCTACCGTGTGTCTGGGACCTGATTCCGTCGTGTGCTGTTGGTACTTTCAGAGTGTCCAGGTGTTTGTTCCGGCGTGTCTGGTAGTTGGTTCCCACATATGTCCGGCAGGTTATGCCAGCCTTTTCTGGAAATTGGTTGTGGCATATCCAGGACCTGGTTCTGCTGTATC
>NW_025802997.1:0-2190 GCF_021613505.1 Equus quagga
TGTGGCTCTGTTTTACTGCATCATGGTATTATTTGGTCACAGTTACCTCCTATCACCACTGGGTGGGGGTCAAGAGCCACATATTCTGAGTCCTCTGCATTTTGCTGAGATCCCAAGCACTGGAGTCAGGCCTGGGTGGGTGGAGGGAGAGGCAGTTTCTTCCACATGCTCTCAGGAGTTTCTCCCTCTACCCTTGCTGTCTCCTCTCCTGTGGTGTTGGCTTGATGATGTCATCCCTGCTTTAGCATTCACCTCAGTAGGGGCTTTCCCCTTGGCCATGAGGACCCTGGGGATCTTTGGTGTTCCTGCAAATGAGTGTCCCCTCCCCAGTTCCTTCCCTCTTGGAGGCTGCCCATGGTTCCCAATCCTAGTCTTTTGGAGAGGGAGAAAAGTTTTCTCTTACTCTGTTCCACCTCCTTTGAGGGGAGTTCCAGCTTCTCTGCCCTCCATTGTATGGCTGTGTGTGTCCCCCAGAGTTCTTTTGTGTTGTGTTTGGATGCTTTCTGTTGTAGTATGAATGTCTTTTCGTTGTGCGGTGGAGGGGCGAGATTACAAGACTCTCACTCACAAGAAGCTCACTCTGCCGTGATGCTGATGTCCCAGAGTTTCAGTTTTGCAAGATGAAAGAAGTTTGAATTTTTGGAGCAAAGAGCCTGGAGCAGTCACTGGATCAGGGTCAGCCCACAGTCTTCAGTTTTTGTGGTCTGGATGTCTGTTCTCCTGCTGGCTTCTCAAACAACTGCTTGTAAAACAACTGCCATTTTGACACAGTCTGAGAGTTTGGCCCAGTCTAATGTTTAAGACAGCAAGGCTGTTTCTCTTGAAAGGCAGCTCCAACTCCATATTAAAATGGCTCCATTCTAGTCGATTTTGACATTTTCCCCTTTTGATTGAGATCTTTCTTTGAAAGCATCACTGATCAACTATTGGAAAGCATTGCTGTTTGACTATTGGAAACCATTGCTGATCAACTATTGGAAAGCATTGCTGTTTGACTATTGGAAAGCATTGCTGATCAACTGTTAAAAAACATTGCTGATCAGTCATCAAAGCATCCTCCTTCCTTCATTTTAAGGAAGGCTCATTCCCAGTATGTCATGTCCCACACAAGGAGAAACACAATTTCCTTAAGAGCTTTAAGTCCTACTTGAGCAAAAACAGCACCAGAGCAGATACCATCATATTTCTTTAAGGGCAAATACTGTCTATACTTCCTTGAATTTTCTCAGATGCAGGCTCATAAGTGTTAGCAGTCATATAAATGCATTGAGTGATTATTATCCAAGTGATATTCTTATAATATTGAGTTATGCACAGGAGACAGTTTTACAACAGTGAGAATTTCTATTATAATAAATAAAACACTAAGTTGAAACTGGAGAATAGACCCAAACCAGGCCATTCCTGAGGGTAGCCAGTTAAAGTGATCAAAAACCATGGAGTGCCAGTGGGCACAACATTTAACAATTCGGTTTGTGTTCAGATTTTGTCTAGTTCAGTTTTTATTTCAATACAGGTGTTTGCCAGGGAAGAGATACCAAGGAATAGAGGCATTTACTGCAGGAAAAAGCCATCCTGTTCAGCTGGGAGATAAGCACGAACAATTCTATTACCTAATACAAGTTGTGCAAGAGGATCCACAGACTTTTCTTTGGCAGCTATTTCTTTTTTTTTTTTTTTTTTTTAAAGATTTTATTTTTTTCTTTTTTCTACCCAAAGCCCCTCTGGTACATAGTTGTATATCCTTCGTTGTGGGTCCTTCTAGTTGTGGTATGTGGGACGCTGCCTCAGCGTGGTTCGATGAGCAGTGCCATGTCCGCGCCCAGGATTCGAACCAACGAAACACTGGGCCGCCTGCAGCGGAGCGCGCAAACTTAACCACTCGGCCACGGGGCCAGCCCCATGGCAGCTATTTCTTTAGTGACAGATAGAGCAATATCTGTCAGGGATTTAGAGAAATTTATGATCATATATTTATCCATGACAGTGCCTATCCTAGGAAATAGGTTTTTTTCAATCTGGTAGCTGTGCTGGGGTTTCTACCAACAGGCACTGAACACCCTTGACTATATGTGTAACTAATTTTACATTTTAGTCTGTGAAGTAAACTCCACGCTGATGCCCAATACAGAGTTTTTGATTGGTCACATAATGAAAAAAGTATAACCAACAATCCAGTTGCATAATGAC
>NW_025802998.1:0-3994 GCF_021613505.1 Equus quagga
CTGCAGACAGTTTCTACTCTTCTACTACCAATCACATGGTGACATATAATTAATAATCTTATCTGCATTCATCTAAAAACTCATATTAAATTGTTAAGAACAGGAAGTGTTTCCCTCATTCCTCACAATAACTCCAGATAACTTTGATTCGATATTTAAAATGAAAGGTAATTATGGAATTATGGAGGAGAGATAAATAAATATCATGAATTTAAAATATTTTCAGGCTAAAGTAAAATGGGGAAATTCATAACTTGGAATATGTAAAATTGAAAAACTTTGTGGAAATAACAAAGGCTGAAGCTTGTATAGTTTTTACTTATTAGGAGCCAAATCTTTTCTAATTTTATCTGAGTAGTAACCGTGATTATGTCTAAAGTGATTTTCCCAAGACATTACAGCTAGTAACTACTGGAACTGGGACTTGAGCTCAGGTCATCTGACTCCCACAACTGTATTCTTTTTTTTGTGAGGAAGATTGGCCCTGAGCTAACATCTGTTGCCAATCTTCCTCCTCTTGCTTGAGGAAGATTGGTCCTGAGCTAACATCTGTGCCAACCTATCTTGTATTTGGGATGCCACCACAGCGTTGTTTAATGAGCAGGGTGTAGGTCCATGCCTGGGATCCAAAGCTGTGAAATCCAGGCCTCTGAAGCAGAGCACACAAATTTAACCACTATGACACCAGGCTGGCCCCGACAACTTTATTCTTAGCCAAGAGATGTAATTATCTTGCTAGATTAAAATCCATCTTGGATAAAATACCAACATTCCAAAATATGAGATGATAAAAGATAAAAGATTCTCAGGAAGGAAATATTTTAATGAAAAATGTAGTAAAAATGTGAAACTTGCTTGGTAATAAAAACTTATATGCATATAATAAAAATACAAATTTTCCTATTAACAAAATGAGATAATAAGATAATGTCTTAAGATAATCGTTGTTTGTTTGAATGTCCATCAGGCTTTTCTACAGAATCATCAACCTTGATATACTGGCCAAAAAATAGATACAGAGATACACACATATGCAAACATACTTATGGAACATTTCTGGAAGGACATGCAAGAAACTAAAAGTAGGGGCCAGCCCCATGACCAAGTGGTTATGTTCATGCGCTCCGCTTCGGCAGCCCAAGTTTTCACCAGTTCGGCAGCTCGGATCCTGGGTGCAGACATGGCACCACTCATCAAGGCACACTGAGGTGGCGTCCCACATACCACAACTAGAAGGACCCACAAGTAAAAATATACAACTATGTGCTGGGGAGCTTTGGGGAGAAAAAGGAAAAATAAAATCATAAAAAAAGAAACTAAAAGTAGTTATTTCTAGAGAGTAGAATTATAGATTCAAAGAATTGGGACAGATATTTTAATTTTACTTGTCACAACCTTCTGTTTACTTTGAATATTGTATGATGATCATGATGCATACTATAATAAAAATATAGTTAATAAAAGGGTACAAATATTGAAAAAACTTTTAATAACTATCACTTACAATGATAATCTCTAGCATTTGGTGCAGCAATATTGCACTTTAGAAATTATTCCAAAGTTATATGTAGAATTATTATGTATGAGAATGAAAATTGGAAGAGTATATCTCAATGGTCAAATGGCTAATTAAATACTTTTTATAAAAATGTATACATAATTAGACCATTAAATTGATAATTAAACTATTGAAAGTATAACAGGAGAACTATTACAAGAATTCTAAGTCAAAATCAGAACACAAAATGATATCACATGATGATTTCAGTCACATAAACTATATACACTATGAACAAGGATGTGAAATAGAAAATTGATAAAAGTATACATTGGAATTATGGGATGTTTTAGAAGAAGTATCTTGGGAAATTTAGGGTAAAGAAGGATATATATGAGAAAAGATACTACTTACATTATAGACATGGCAATTTTATACCAGGTCCAATCATAGGTGAGAGGCTCAATCTTCTAATGGGATAAGCTCAAGAGTACAGTAGAGACATAAAAAGTAGTTTCTCAAATTATGACAAACTCTAAACATTATCCAGATATTTGTTATATCATGACCATCAGTGAAGCTGGCATCTCAAACACAAGAGGCATAGGTAAAGCATTGTCAAATCAAAGCATTTTTCATCCAAGGGATAATGGACACAAAAATAAATCAACTGAACTGAGAATATTTTCTTCAGGTCAGATTCTCCAACAATATTAGTGCTTAATTATATTGCAATAGTGTAGTTCAGATTTCAAAGCACACAGATAAGATGCATAATACATGAAATATGTGTGTGTTTGTGCATGTGACTCTGTTGGGGAACTTTCTCATTGTAGTGACTATTAGAACAAGCAGGGCCCTTGGGAGTCTCATGTACTTCTTCCTATCTCTCTGTCCTTTGGTGACGCCTCCTTCTCTACAACCACAGCTCCCAGATTGATTGTGGATGCCCTTTCTCAGAAGACCATTTCCTACAAGGAGTGCATGACTCAGTTCTTTGGAGCCCATTTCTTTGGTTACATGGGAATCTTTGTGCTCAGCCTCATGGCCTTAGGTCTCATGGCAATTTGTAAGCCCTTGTCAGATGCAACCCTCACCAGCTGGTGAGTCTATGGTATGTTGGTGACCTGGCCTAGGCAGGATCTTGTATCCACTGTTCAGCACAGATTTTACTGGCTTTGAGATTGCCCTTCTGTGACCCTAATGTGATGGACCACCATTTCTGTGGTTTGCAGCCCTTTTTGAAACTTGCCTGCATGGACACTTATGTGATAAGTTTACTAGTTTCTAATAGCAGAACCATACGCATGACAAGTTTCACAATTCTGCTTATCTCTTATATTGTCATCTTATACTTTCTGAGAAATCATAGTGCAGAGGGAAAGTGAAAGCCCTTTCCACATGCACCTCCCATTTTCTTGTTGTTGTTCTCATATTTCTGCTCCATGTATGTTCAGATACATATGACCACCAACCACATTTCCAATAGACAAAATGGTGGCTGTGTTTTATAAAATTGGGACACCCTTGCTCAACCCTCGGATCCATTCACTGAGGACTGCAGAAGTGAAAAATGCCTTGAAAAAGTTATGATGTAGCACAGTAAGTCTTTAGCTCATAAATAGGGATTCTAATGTACACTTTCTTAACACCTTAATTTTGTTTCATGGGCAGAAAAGATAAAATATTCTTGTTGGGAGTTAAATAATTAATAAATCTGGGTGTATATAAATATATATTATAAATATATATGTATAATATATAATATATATTATCCTTATTCTGAGGTGATTGCATTAGAATATGATTAAAGTCCATGATCATTTTGAACAACCTATGATGATCCTTACTTGATTTCTATCAACATTTGGCCATATTCACATGGTAATATATCTTGCTGTACATATTTTTCTTCAGAAAGAAATGCAATAACAAATGACAGAATGTGAGTGTGTGTGCACCCACATCAATTATTTTCTTAGATTTTATCCTAGTCCTTATGAATGTGGTCATAAGAGCTAACCCATATGGCTCTGGACACTTACAGAATCAAGGTTGCTGTTTTCACAACCTGAGCATGAGAGAAGGTGCTCTGAGAAAATGCTGCTCTGTTATTGTGTGCCTGAGCCTGCCTCACTGGGGGCATCTAGATTCATGGACACTCAAACTCCAATAAAAGCTGGATATATTAGTGAAAACCCAGACTTTCCCTTGAAAACCTGTCCAAAATTCTCTGAATAGTGAGGGAGGAAAGAGTCTCATGTTTGGTTGTGATCGGCAATGTCACCAAACACTTGGGATCTTTCACAGCGCTCTTCACAAAGGAGAAGGAAGAGGCTGTAAGAGATTTTGGCAGAAGATGTACACAGCAGAAGGGATAAAGGGAAGAAAGGAGAATAGATAACAATGCCTGATGAAGAGAGAGAAAAGATGGAAGAAAAGTGGTAATTTTACTCAGTTGGGATGGAAGGAGCTTTATCTTCGTTATATTTTGAG
>NW_025802999.1:0-4999 GCF_021613505.1 Equus quagga
ACCAGAGACCTGCAGGAGTGACAGTTCTGGCTGGAATGTCCAGCAGGGAAAGGCCTCTATCAGGTGCCACTGAGCCTGACGATGACAACAAAGCAATGAGCCCCAAAGACTGGGATTGAGTCTAATCACTGCCTCCAACAGCAGGAAGGCCCACTGAGAAAAAAGCAAATTGGCCTGAGGAGGCCATTAGACCATCCTAGGAGGGGGGTAGCCTGCGGTGGTAGAAGAGGGACAATGTCCACTGAACAACCTATTCGAGAGCCCCGTGTTTCCTCTTTTCAGGATTGAGCTGATAATATCAATAAATTTAGAGCATCTTGGCAAGTCCTTGCATTTTGGCTTCAGCAGGGTAATGTATGACGGCATGAGTAATTTGTCCATATCAAGTTCTACCATGGTATGAGCACAGCAAGGAGCCCAAAGGGGGGGATGGGCCTACCAAGCCTATTTGCCGTCAGCTGTAGGGACCCCTTCCTCACCCTGGAAGGTGTGTCCACTGATTTCACCAGTGACTTGCTTTTTCACATCAGGTTCACTGGTCCATCACTGGGTTAACCATGGCAGAGGAGGGAAATCACTTGAATTTGGCCTAGACTCCTAAGATAGAGGTCTGTAAGTGGTTTCACATTATGTGGGACAATAAAGCCAAGGTTAATACCATCAGGTCTGAGGTGCTGATATGTGTTTCAGAAATTCAAGTCAATTTATCACCCTGAGCAATACAAATCAGCCTCTGCAGATTGAGGTTTACTATGGGCAGAGTAAGGAGCGGCCAGACTTGTACTTGGATATTTGCGAGGCAAGATATTCCCAGAATTCTTTAAGACATAGTGGGCAACCTTGGAGAAGCGGTTGGTGCTATTGGTGGGACCACACAGCTAGATCATCGGTAATGGCCCAGGATCTTTAAAAATGTACAGACGGGTTGGATTTTGGGCTAAGAAACTTTCTATTCCTAACATGACTGCTGTTTGACTGATCACTCTGAGGCCTGTCTGATGTAGCGACAGAAGGCAGCATCTCTGCAGTGGACTCTGTTGGGTGGGGTGGTGCACACTGTCCATAAAGTTTATGAACACCCTGGTCACCCATGTGCTCCTAAGTGACTCTCCAAGTGGCCAGTGTGTGATCTCCTCAGAATGGATCAAATCAGAGAAGAACAAAAACACTTCTGACTTGTTCATGGGATATTCCAGAGGAGCAATGTTTGGCTCCATGCTGTAAATACCCATCTGTTCAATGAGGAGGCTTCTGATTAGATAGCCTGGGATGTCCTGCATGCAGGCCCCAAGGCAAAATGGGAAGCTGGCTTGGATCATCATCCACTCAGGCCCTGGAAGGCACTCCATTTACATAAAGACTCCGTCAGTTGACAGCAGTGGCTTCTCTAATTGTGTGAAGCACCCAATGAAGACAATAGTTCTGTAACAAGAATGCCGTGGGTAATTTATGTCCACCACGGGGGTTTAGAGACTCTTGGATGCTCAGTGAGAGGCTGCTAAGGCATCTTTGAGAAGGACTGTGGGGAGGGGACACTAATGGAATGTTCTATCAAAGATTCCAGAGCTTTCGTTTCCCAATTCAAAGTCAGTCCATTTTAAGTCTCCTGTGAATGAGTAAGCAAGCAGATCTGATAAATTTGAAATGGCTGTCACTGTGGCTGACAGAATGTGCCCATGACATGGTTTCTACCATTGCTTCTGTCACCCTCTCAGCTCACAGCCCCCTCCTTTTGCCTCAGAGAAAATGCACAGTGGGACACGTGTGGATTTCTAAAGATGTTCCAAGTAAGCAGGCACAGAGTAGGCCTGGGTTGGGGAATGAGCAGCTGAAAATGGTCTGTGGATGGCAGTGAGATCTGATGCTGACACACATGAATGAGGATGTCCCCAGGCAGATTCTGTTTGAGATACACGTTTACGTTTCAGACCATGGTATTTCCAAAGACGTCTCCATGAACTTGACTTAAACTCAAAGACAGAGTCTGGAAGCCCTCTCACTTCACTCCTAGTTTTGAGTATGAGCTGAGGGCAGGTGCAACCCTAGAAGGTGTTTTTTGAAATTGAGACAAGGGTGCAAGAAAAGCCTGTTGAGGACTCAGTCCTTCTTCTCAGTCCTGCAATCTTCCTAAGAAGGATCCCACAGTGGTTGAAAATTTGAACACGTAAAAATCCAGGTTCAGGAGACCTTGACATTCTTCCAGCATATGAAAGCAAGTACACTATTCACTTTCTAATAATTACATATATAACATATATATAATATACTTAACTGCCCTCATGAGTTTTCAGAAATGTTAGGAATACTGCCATCAAAAGATCAAAAAATTCCATCACCTCAAAAGAACAATCCTATGGTGTCCATTTGAATGAAACCCCTCCAATTCATAAGTTCACACTAAAAAAACAAGAAAACATTCTGTTCTCTTCGCTGTTTTAAACCTTGAAGCTGTTGTTGCTGTTTCACAATTTTCGACACCATGTGCTGGACATCTAAGCATACGGAAATGAAACCTGTGATCAGCTGCCTGGGCTCCGTGGCGTTCTGCATCATTGAAATTAAAGACTTCCAGTCACTCCTGTGATGAAAAGTTGTTGAAAATTTCCCATTTCTCCTCTTACACTCAATTAGGATGTTACTCACAATGACACCCTCTCTCTCAAGCTCAGTCACTTATTCCTTGGCTGGATGCCTCTAACCAGCCAGAGCTCTTTGTGCTGTTTCCACGGGGAGATCACAGTGGACTCACAGAGATGTCACTCTACTCACAGAATTCACACAGGATGAGCCAGAACAGTGCAGATGAAGGCTACTGTCTAAGTGGGAGGAACTCCATGGTTTAATGGGGTGCATGTTGCACACTCCAGTCTGTAGAGCAGCAAAACAAAAATGCCAAAAATGATAACATGTTAAATATTTAATGGTAATATAAAAATGCTCTCAAATGACATTAAAAACAAAAGAAAATACAAACATCTGTGGCTTAGATCAATAGGAAGTCTCAAGTTCCAGATAACAATAATAATGACATCCTTGCTCACTCCTACACTCATGGAAAAGATATAAACACACCTCAGCCTACTAGCTCAATGCTATTTTTTACTTTTCTTCAAAGGCCTTATTTCTATTATATAAAACAAAGCTTCACTGTGACCACTTCTGCTTTTCCACAAACATAGAAGCACCAGGACTGCCAGGACTCATCTGTTTCATGCTCTGTATCCAGACCCTACTGTGTCTCAGCTCTGCTACAGTGTGTACACAGACTCCACACTGCATGGCCTGTGAGGGACGCTGAAACGGTACCAGCAACAGCAGAGTTTCAGAGAAGGAAAGGCTTCAGAGTGGGACAGTGGTCCTATTTGGCTGGCTGGGTTTGCATTGTCTCACAATTTACCTAAACTCAAAGGCCTCAGCTGAGTCTAAAGGACATAGTGAAAATATTATGTAGGATACCAAGGAGAGAATTTATGTATTTCAACGAGGTACTTCACAGTAAACAGGGTCTACTTCACCATAGGAAATACAGTGGTGTTTTGAGTGTAAGTAGGAAAAGCAAAGCTGTTCCAGTTGACCATGAGGTGGCTGCATCCACTGCAAGGCCAGGTCTTACCCTGCTGAAGAGAAAAGTGTCCGATGGCTTGTTCATTGAAAGTACAGTTTCCAAGACAAAACTAACAGTATTTTGTGACCATAGAGGTAAAAATGATAAAGGATAAAAGTCCAAATCCTAAAAGTCATTCTTTTCCTTCTTCTTACTAAAATGACTGACTGGGACTTCTTAAAAATTAACTTACCTTCGGGGCTGGCCCCGTGGCCGAGTGGTTAAGTTCGCGCGCTCCGCTGCAGGCGGCCCAGTGTTTCGTCGGTTCGAATCCTGGGTGCGGACATGGCACTGCTCGTCAGACCACGCTGAGGCAGCGTCCCACATGCCACAACTAGAGGAACCCACAACGAAGAATATACAACTATGTACCGGGGGCTTTGGGGAGAAAAAGGAAAAAATAAAATCTTAAAAAAAAAAAAAAAAATTAACTTACCTTCACTACATTGTTGTTCCGTTCTACAAAACAATGATTCGGTTCATGAAAAAAAAAGGTTTACAAAAGATAGAATTAAGTTTACCTCCTCACATCAACGAATACAGAAAATAACCTGCCTCCTTGAATTGCAGTCAAATCCACAAACACAGGTCAAAATCTTGTAAGAAGTCCTTTCAGCACCGTTACCGCTACACCTCAAGGTGCTTTAGGTCTGTGGTCATTCTTACTAGAATTCCTTACGCCCCTCTCTGACTGCAAGTGTAAATCTGCAGGTCACTGGAAGAGGGCACTGAAAAAAAAACATGATGGTTAATTTTTGGCTTAAAAATGCATGAGAAATTATTTTCATGTCAAAAATTGTAACTGTAAATGAATAAGAAATACACTTTGCCCAAGGAAGAAATCCCTGAATTGGTCTGCACATGATAAAATTGACTCACAATGTATAACGATTAAATGAAGAACCTTGCAAAGTATATCTGAAAATCCATAATCAAAAATGGATATTAATATAGTCTGTAAAAATGAAATCCACAGGGGCTGGCCCCGTGGCCGAGTGGTTAAGTTCGCGCGCTCCGCTGCAGGCGGCCCAGTGTTTCGTTGGTTCGAATCCTGGGCGCGGACGTGGCACTGCTCATCAGACCACGCTGAGGCAGCGTCCCACATGCCACAACTAGAAGGATCCACAACGAAGAATATACAACTGTGTACTGGGGGGCTTTGGGGAGAAATAGGAAAAAATAAAATCTTAAAAAAAAAAAATGAAATCCACAATAATATGTATTAACATAGGATGGACTGGAACAGTTGATAAAATATATCAATGAAACAACTACAGAAGTGTTTATTTCACAAACAAATGGACATAGTTTTATTGACATACAGTCAAATGTTACTGAGAACACATCAAGGGAATCCATTCAAGCTACAAGTAACAGGAAACACACAGTCTTCCC
>NW_025803000.1:0-1738 GCF_021613505.1 Equus quagga
TGCCCAAAGTCACACAGCTAACACAGGGTTTTGTCTGGATCCCAGTACATTGTTTTTTAAATGTTGTTTAATGCCAACATTGACTAATAAAGCTGACTTCTCATTTTTCTTGACCATTTGAAAAAACTGGTGGCACCGGCCCACATTTCTTTCTACCACGCATCACTGCTAACCAGATCAGTCTCTCAGGGCAGTTAAATCCAGCAGGGCCAAAGTCTACCCAGAGACCCCTGAGAAAAAGCCTATATTCTGGGATTCTTAGGGTGTCTGTCACGCCCTGATCAAGTGCCTGAGTGCCCTGGATCAGAGGACGCTGACCAGCAGCTGGCCCCACTCACATGTCTTTGTGCTCCTGGTTTACCACAGTCCCCACCACTTCCTGCTGCCTGCACCTGGCCCACTTCTCTCACTCTCACTTGCCTGCCTGGCCCCTGGAAGCATCTGAGATTGTGGATAGATCAGCACATTCAACTCTCACATCAAAAACTGAGGGATGTACTTTATCATCCCTGGTTTACACATGCAGAAACAAGGCCAAGGAAACAACGACTTGCCCCAGGTGACAGGCTCAGCAAGTGTCAGAACTGGGATTTGAACACAAGCCGCCTACTCCTAGAGCCACTTTCTCTGTCCTGTGTGAGGTTCCTTCCCAGGCTTGCGGGTTAAATGAGAGTCCGCGAGCAGAGACAGGAAGGAACATCCATGTCAGCCTCTGTCTTGGGGAAGGAATGTGACAGGAGAGAGTACTAGAGTCTGTCTCAGGTCTCCCAGACTCTCTGCCACCACCTTTCTGAGGACACACAGCTGCTCCCAGTGACTAATGCCTCCCTCAGTGCAAGTCCCTCTTCGGGGGAGAGCACCAAGCTTGCATGTGTCCCTATCAGGGGACATCGCAGAAAGGCTCCCTCCTGCAGTCAGCTTTCCCCTTTCATCCTTCAGACCTCGCAGGAGAGCAGGAGGCAGGGTGGGCTGTGGCTCCAGTGACCCCACACACAGACCCACCCTGTGGGTGACAATGCCAAGTCCCCATGCCCTGTCAGCCCCGGGAACAGGCAGCTCCCCCAAAGACACACATAGGGCAGCCTTCCTGGTTTGGGGCCAGAGAGATTTCATTTTCCATCTCTTCTGGAGCTCACAGCTGGACAGTAGTTTCCGAGGAACAAACTTTATTCTCAGGGAGACAGACAGGCCTGGACTTTAAGTGACTCCATGAATCCTACTTCCTGCTAGGCCTCACCCTTGGCCATTACACCAGGTCCCAACTCCTGCCTGAGGAGCCTCATTACTGCTCCGCAGAGGGTTCTTGTTGGCACTCCAGGCATGGAGCCACTAGGGGCACTGCTGTGCAGTGAATGAGGGTGAGGATCCCCCTCCATCAGCCCCTGTAGGTTATGGAGTCTGTGAAGGGCTTCACATGGGTTCCATCATTTCATCCTCACAATGACCCCAAGAAGAAGCCAGGGAGGCACAGAGAGGTGAAGCTGCTTCCTCAAGGACACGCAGCTAGGAAGTAACGGAGACAAGACTCAAATCCATAACCAGTGGCAGAAGTTCTGGGTAGTGAAAATATCAGTGTAAGGACACCAGCTGTCCCTGCCAGGGAAGGGCGATGGCCTTCTATTTCTGAAGTCACGTCCTTCCTGCTCTTGAGGTGCTAAGATGCTCTTCCTTTATGAAATGAAGCAGGTAGCGAATGTGTGTGTGTTGTCTTTTTTCTCGTCCTTAATAACCAAAGTTA
>NW_025803001.1:0-1094 GCF_021613505.1 Equus quagga
GGAGGGCGTTGTTTTTGACATGTTGTCACACACCAGGGGACAAAGGAGGCCCACTCTGTACTCACCACTCACGGTGAGCTGGGTGCCTTGTCCAGACTTAAAATCCTTGTCAAGTTTCCCTTTCTGGAACTTCACACAGTAGTAGATACCAGTGTCTGCTGGGGTGATGTTTCTGATGCGGATGGAAAAGTTCCTGTTGTTTTTCTTTGTGTGGTCTGAAACAGTTGTCACTCGGGGGAAGGGGCCTCCTTTGAAATTGTAGGTTAACTTCCGGCCTGGCCCTTTCCCCCTGAACCACTGGACGGGCCCCTCGGGGTTCAGGGAGGTCATAGTGCAGCGCAGAGTGGCCGTCTCTCCAGCTGCGACCGACACTGACTTGTCAGGCTGATTCACCTGCAGCTGCTCAGCTGCCACTCCTGGGGGGAAACAAACATTATTTATTCATCCTTCTGTGATCCTGCAGTTTACTCAAGTGTTTTTCATTAACAGCTCTCCCTGACTGAGTGCACACCGTGAGCCAGCCTTGAGCTCAGCACATTGCATGGACACCACGTGTAACCCTCATAACAAGGCTGGAGGTGAGACTACCACAAATGAGAAACCGAGGCACAGAGAGGTTAAGTAATGTGGCAGAGAGTGGGTGTGAGGGCCTGAGCCCTCTCTGGGGGTTTCAAGCTTCACCAAATACTTTTGGCTGTCCACTTTCTTTTTCTTTAAGATTTTATTTTTCCTTTTTCTCCCAAAGCCCCCCGGTACATAGTGGTGTAGTTATAGCCGTGGGTCCTTCTAGTTATGGCATGTGTGATGCTGCACTAGCATGGCCTGATGAGCCGTGCCATGTGTTCGCCCAGGATTTGGACCAGCGAAACCCTGGGCCGCTGAAGCAGAGCGTGCAAGCCCAACCACTTGGCCACAGGGCCGGTCTGTCTATTTTTTTTTTTAAAGATTTTATTGGCTGTCCACTTTTTGGCCCCACAGCATGTTGCATTTCTGACCATTGCATTGAGTGGGATCATGAGACTTTTTAACTAATTAATTAATTATATTTTATTTTTAATTAATTTGTTTTGAGGAATATTAGCCCAGAGCTATCA
>NW_025803002.1:0-1094 GCF_021613505.1 Equus quagga
TGATAGCTCTGGGCTAATATTCCTCAAAACAAATTAATTAAAAATAAAATATAATTAATTAATTAGTTAAAAAGTCTCATGATCCCACTCAATGCAATGGTCAGAAATGCAACATGCTGTGGGGCCAAAAAGTGGACAGCCAATAAAATCTTTAAAAAAAAAAATAGACAGACCGGCCCTGTGGCCAAGTGGTTGGGCTTGCACGCTCTGCTTCAGCGGCCCAGGGTTTCGCTGGTCCAAATCCTGGGCGAACACATGGCACGGCTCATCAGGCCATGCTAGTGCAGCATCACACATGCCATAACTAGAAGGACCCACGGCTATAACTACACCACTATGTACCGGGGGGCTTTGGGAGAAAAAGGAAAAATAAAATCTTAAAGAAAAAGAAAGTGGACAGCCAAAAGTATTTGGTGAAGCTTGAAACCCCCAGAGAGGGCTCAGGCCCTCACACCCACTCTCTGCCACATTACTTAACCTCTCTGTGCCTCGGTTTCTCATTTGTGGTAGTCTCACCTCCAGCCTTGTTATGAGGGTTACACGTGGTGTCCATGCAATGTGCTGAGCTCAAGGCTGGCTCACGGTGTGCACTCAGTCAGGGAGAGCTGTTAATGAAAAACACTTGAGTAAACTGCAGGATCACAGAAGGATGAATAAATAATGTTTGTTTCCCCCCAGGAGTGGCAGCTGAGCAGCTGCAGGTGAATCAGCCTGACAAGTCAGTGTCGGTCGCAGCTGGAGAGACGGCCACTCTGCGCTGCACTATGACCTCCCTGAACCCCGAGGGGCCCGTCCAGTGGTTCAGGGGGAAAGGGCCAGGCCGGAAGTTAACCTACAATTTCAAAGGAGGCCCCTTCCCCCGAGTGACAACTGTTTCAGACCACACAAAGAAAAACAACAGGAACTTTTCCATCCGCATCAGAAACATCACCCCAGCAGACACTGGTATCTACTACTGTGTGAAGTTCCAGAAAGGGAAACTTGACAAGGATTTTAAGTCTGGACAAGGCACCCAGCTCACCGTGAGTGGTGAGTACAGAGTGGGCCTCCTTTGTCCCCTGGTGTGTGACAACATGTCAAAAACAACGCCCTCC
>NW_025803003.1:0-1143 GCF_021613505.1 Equus quagga
AGCTAGGGCCAATCTTCCTCAGCAAAAAGAGGAGGATTGGCGGCGGACGATAGCTCTGGGCTAATAGTCCTCAAAAAAAATTAATTAAAAATAAAATAAAATTAATTAATTAGTTAAAAAGTCTCATGATCCCACTCAATGCAAAGGTCCAGAAATGCAACATGCTATGAGGCTAGAAAGTGGATAGCCAATAAAATCTTTAAAAAAAAATTAGACAGACCGGCCCTGTGGCCGAGCGGTTGGGTTTGCACGCTCTGCTTCAGCGGCCCAGCGTTTCGCTGGTCCAAGTCCTGGGTGCAGACATGGCACGGCTCATCAGGCCACACTAGTGCAGCGTCCCACATGCCACAACTAGAAGGACCCACAGCTAAAAATACACCACTATGTACCAGGGGGCTTTGGGAGAAAAAGGAAAAATAAAATCTTAAAAGAAAAAGAAAGTGGACAGCCAAAAGTATTTGGTGAAGCTTGAAACCCCCAGAGAGGGCTCAGGCACTCACACCCACTCTCTGCCACATTACTTAACCTCTCTGTGCCTCGGTTTCTCATTTGTGGTAGTCTCACCTTACAGCCTTGTTATGAGGGTTACAGGTGGTGTCCATGCAATGTGCTATGCTCAAGGCCGGCTCAAAGTGTGCACTCAGTCAGGGAGAGCTGTTAATGATAAACACCTGAGAAAACTACAGGATCACAGAAGGATGAATAAATAATGTTTGTTTCCCCCCAGGAGTGGCAAGCCAGGACCTGCAGGTGATTCAGCCTGAGAAGTCAGTGTCCGTCCCAGCTGGAGAGACGGCCACTCTGCGCTGCACTATGACCTCCCTATACCCCATGGGACCCACTCAGTGGTTCAGGGGGACAGGGCCAGGCCGGGAGTTAATCTTCAGTTTCAAAGGAGGCCCCTTCCCCCGAGTGACAAATGTTTCAGACCACACAGAGACAAACACCATGGACTTTTCCATCCGCATCAGTAACATCACCCCAGCAGACACTGGTACCTACTACTGCGTGAAGTTCCAGAAAGGGAGTCCTGACGTGGAGGTTAAGTCTGGACCAGGCACCCAGCTCACCGTGAGTGGTGAGTACAGAGTGGGCTTCCTTTGTCCCCTGGTGTGTGACAACATGTCAAAAACAACGCCCTCC
>NW_025803004.1:0-2292 GCF_021613505.1 Equus quagga
CTGACTGACTAGAACCACCTGCTGGACCACACTGAACCACCTGCCGAGCACGCCAGAACCACCTGCTTGAATCACCAGGACCATGTGCCAGACATGGCAAAATAATGCGCCGGCTATGCCAGAACCACTTGCCGGACACTCTGGAATCACCTGCTGGGCATGCCAGAACCACCTCTCAGACGTGCCAGAACCACGTGCCGGACACGCCGGAACCACCTCCCGGACAGACCGAAACCTCGTGCTGGACATGCCTGAACCACTTAGTGTACACTCTGGAATCACCTGCCGGACACTCCGAAACCACCTAGAGGACAGACCAGAACCACCTGCCGAGCACGCCGAAGCAACCTGATCGACTCGCCGGAAACACCTGCAAGACATGCCAAAATCACCTGCCGGCTATGCCAGAACCACTGGGCAGATACTCTGGAACCACCTCCTTGAGAGACCAGAACCACCTGTTGGACACGCCTGAACCACCTGCCGAGCACACCGGAGCCACCTGCTCGACTCACCGGAACCACCAAACAGACATGCCAAAATCACCTGCCGACTATGCCAGAATCCTATGGCGGACACTCTGGAATCACCTGCCGGGCATGCCAGAACCAACTCTCAGACGTGCCAGAACCACGTGCCGGACATGCGGGAACCACTTGGTGGACACTCTGGAATCACCTGCCAGAAACGACTAAACCACCTACAGGACAGACGGGTACCACGTGCCAAGCATGCCGGAACCACCTGCTCAACTCACCGGAACCACCTGCCAGACACGCGGAAATCACCTGCCGGCTATGACAGAAACACTTGGCAGACACTCCAGAATCACCTGCCGAGCATGCCAGAACCACCTGGTGGACACTCCGGAATCACCTGCCGGCCAAGTCAGCACAACCTCTCAGACGTGCCAGAAGCATGTGCCGGACCTGCAGGAACCACCTCCAGGACAGACTGGAACCACGGGCCGGACATGCCTAAACCACCTGCCAAGCAAGCTGGAACCACCTCCTCAACTCCCAGGAGCAACCTGCCAGACATGCCAAAATCACCTGCCGGCTACACCAGAACCACTTACTGGAGACTCCGGAATCACCTGCCAGGCATGCCAGCACACCTCTCAGACATGCCTGAAGCACGTGCCGGACACCCCAGAACCACCTGCCGGACAGACCAGAACCACCTGCCAGACACGCCGGAAACACCGGCACGACTTGCCGGAACCACCGCCAGACATGCAAAATCACCTGCCGGGTATGCCAGAACCACCTCTCAAACATGCCGGAAGCATGTGCTGGACACGCCGGAAACACCTACCGGACAGACCGGAACCACCTGCCAGACATGACGGAACCACCTGCCAAGCACACCGGAACCACCAGCTCGACTCGCCGGAACCACCTGCCAGACAGGCCAAAATCAACTGCTGGCTATGCGAGAACCACCTGGTGGACAGTCCGGAATCACCTGCCGGGCATGCAGGAACCACCTCTCAGACGTACCAGAACCACGTGCAGGACACGCTGGAACCACGTAGGGACAGACTAGAACCACGTGTCTGCCACGCATGAACCACCTGCTGAGCACGTTGGAACCAGCTGCACCACTCGCAGGACCCACCTTCCAGACATGCCAAAATCACCTGCTGGCTATGCCAGAACCACTTGCCAGACACTCTGGAATCACCTGCCGGGCATGCCGGAACCACCTCTCAGACGTGCCAGAACCACAAGCCAGAGACGCCAGAAGCACCGGCCAAGCACGCCAGAACCACCTGATCCACTCCCCAGAACCACCTGCAGGACATGCCAAAATCACCTGTCGGCTACGGCAGAACCACTTGGCCGACAGTCCAGAATCACCTGCCAGGCATGCGGGTACCACCTCTCAGACGTACCAGAACCAGGTGCCAGACATGCTGGAACCACGTCCTGGATAGACTGAAGCCACCTGCCGGACACGCCTGAACCACCTGCCGAGCATGCCAGAACCACCTGCTAAACTCGCAGGACCCACCTGCCGGACACGCCAAAATAAACTGCTGGCTACACCATAACCACTTGCCGGACACTCTGGAATCACCTGCCGGACATGCCAGAACCACCTCTCAGACGTGCAAGAACAACATGCCGGAGACGTCGGAAGTGCCTGCCTAGCACGCCAGAGCCACCTGCTCGACTCGCCAGAACCACCTACCGGACACGCCAAAATGACGCGCCGACCACGCCAGAATCCTATGGCGGACAGTCCGGAATCACCTGCCGGGTATGTCAGAACCAACTCTCAGACGTG
>NW_025803004.1:2302-5746 GCF_021613505.1 Equus quagga
TGCCAGAAACGCCAAAAACACCTGCCGGCTACATCAGAACCACTTGCCGGACACTCAGGAAACACCTGTTGGGCATGCCGAAACCACCTCTCAGACGTGCCAGAACCATGTGCTGGACATGCCAGAAGCACCTCCAGGACAGAGCAGAACCATCTGCCAGACCCACCTGAACCACCTGCCGAGCACGCTGGAACCACCTGCTCGAGTCGCCGGAACCACATGCCGAACACGGCAAAATCACCTGCCGGCTACGCCAGAACCACTTGGCGGACACTCCGGAATCACCTGCCAGGCCTGCTGGAACCACCTCTCAGACGTGCCAGAACCACGTGCCAGAGACACCGGATGCACCAGCCGAGCACACCGGAACCTCCTGCTCAACTCACGGGAACCACCTGCTGGAGACGCCAAAATCACCTGCCGGCTAGGTCAGAACCACGTGGCGGACCCTATGGAATCACCCGCCGGGCATGCCGGAACCACCTGTCAGATGTGCCGGAAGCACGTGCCGCACACGCCGGAAGCACCTACTGGACAGACCGGAACCACCTGCCGGACCCGCCTGAACCACCTGCTGAGCACGCCGGAACAACCTGCTCGACTCGCTGGAGCCACCTGCTGGACACGCCAAAATCACCAGCCGGTTATGCCAGAACCACTTGCCGGACACTCCAGAATCACCTGCAGGGCATGCCGGAACCACCTCTCAGATGTGCCAGAACCACGTGCCACAGACTCTGAGATCACCTACCGGACACAACGGAACCACCTGCCGGACACGCCTGAACCACCTGCCAAACATGCAGGAACCACCTGCTCCACTTGCAGGACCCACCTGCCGGACACACAAAAATCACTTGCTGGCTATGCCAGAACCACTTGCTGGACTTTCCGGAATCACCTGCCGGGAATGCCAGACCCACCTCTCAAATGTGCCAAAATCAAGTGCCGGGGACACCAGAAGCAGCTGCCGAGCTAGCCGGAAGCACCTGCTCGAATCATCGGAACCACCTGTGGGACACGCCAAAATCACCTGCCAGCTACGCCAGAACCACTTGGTGGACAATCTGGTATCACCTGCCGGACATGCCAGAACCACCTGTCAGACATGCCGGATCCACGTGCCGGACATGCCAGAACCACCTCCCGGACAGACCGGAACCACCTACCGGACCTGCCTGAACCACCTGCCGAGCATGCCAAAATCACCTCTAGGCTAGGCCAGAACCCCTTGGAGGACTCTCTGGGATCACCTGCCAGGCAAGCCAAAACCGCCCTTCAGATGTGACAGAACCACGTGCCTGACGCCCCGGACCACTTCCGTGAAAGACCCAAACCACCTGCAGAGCATGCCAGAAACAGCTGCTCGACTCCCGGGAACCACCTCCGGGGAAACTGTCATAGAAATGCACATCAAATGGCCTTTCTTGCCAGCCCTTAACTCGCCACTTTAGAACTTCTGCTTCTGCCACAATTGCACCTTGCCAACCCGGCTCAGACGAAATGCCTATATCTTCCCTTGAAGCAACTGGGCTGAGTCCCAAATGATGGAGCGTCCACGTGCTTAGGAGGCGACAGACTGCACACCTTTTTCCAACCACCATTTTGCACTGCTGGAGAGAGTGTCGGAAAGCAGCTATGTCAGAAAGACCCCTTTGCTCTCAGCCGTGCCCTCCATTGCTCTAGAGGTGGAAGGCACAATGCACTGGCTCCACCCCTCAAGGGGCAACAAGCCACAGACCACCTTGCTTCCATCTCTTTAGGAAGCTGAGAAGGAACTCGCTTTCAACAGTGATCTTATGGCGTCCAGGGAACATCTCATACAAAGGCAGCTGAAACTCCGTTTCTTTTCAGCCCTTAACTTGCCGATTTGGAACGTCTGTTTCTGCCACATTTCCACCTTGCCAACCGGGCTCTGACAAAATGCCTACATCTTCCCCTTCAGCAACGGGGACGAGGCCCATTTGACTGTGCTTCCACATGCTTAAGAGGAGAGAGACAATAGGCTTTTTACACATCACAATTGTGCACTGGTGGAGAGAGTGTAAGAAAGCACCTATGTCAGAAAGGTCCCTTTGATCTCAGCTGTGCCCTGAATTGCTCTAGAGCAGGAAGGCACAATGCACTGGCTCTGGCTCCGCCTCTCAATGGCAGATGAAACACAAACCATCTTGCGTGCAGCTCTTTAGGATGCTGAGAAAGAGCTCGCATTCCATAGTGCTCTTAGAGTGTGCATGGAACATCTCATACAAAGGCAGCTGAACGCCGTTTCTTCCAGCACTTCACTCGCCGATCTGGAACATCCGCATGTGCCACATTTCCACCTTGTCATCCAGTTTCAGACGAAATGCCTACAACTTCCCCTTAAGCAATGGGGACGAGGCCCAAATGATTGCGATTCCACCTGCTTAGTAGGAGAGAGACAATAGGCTTTTAACCAACCCCCCTTGAGGAATGGTTGGGGGAGAGTCAGAAAGCACCAATGTCAGAAAGGGCCCTTTGCTCTCAGCCGTGCCCTCCATTGCTCTAGAGGTGGAAGGCACAGAGCACTGCCGCCATCCTTCAATTGGAGACAAGCCATAAAATGTCCTGCTTCCAGCTCTTTAGGAAGCTGGGAAAGCACTTGCATTCCACAGTGCTCTTACAGCGTCCTGGGAACATCTCATACAAAGGCAGCTGAATGCCATGTCTTTTCAGCCCTTAACTCGCCAATCTGCAACATCCGCTTCTGCTGCATTTCCACCTTGCCAACCCGGCTCAGACGGAATGCCTACATCTTCCCCTTGAGCAATGGAGACGAGGCCCGGATGATTGTGGTTCCACATGTTGAGGAGGAGACAGACAATAGGCTTTTAACCAACCGCCCTTGAGTAATGGTTGGGGGAGTGTCAGAAAGCACCAATGTCAGAGAGGCCCTTTACTCTCGGCTGTGCCCTCCATTCCTCTACAGGCAGGAGGCACAAGGCACTGGCACCACCCCTGAAGGGGATCAGAAAGCACCTATGGCAGAAAGCCACCTTTGCTCTCAGCTGTGCCCTCCATTGTTCTGCAGGTGGAAGGCACAAAGCACTGCCTCCATCCTTCAATGGGAGACAAGCCATAAACTGTCTTGACTCCAGCTCTTTAGGAAGCTGACAAACAACTCGCTTTCAAAAGTCCTGTTACAGCATACCAGGAACCTCTCATGCAAAGACAGCTAAAATGGCATTTCTTCCCAGCCCTTAACTCGCAGCTTTAGGACTTCTGCTTCTACTGCAATTCCACCTTGCCAACCTGGCTCAGATGAAATGCCTACATCTCTCCCTCAAGCAACTGGGCTGAGTCCCGAATGATTGAGCGTCCACGTGCTTAGGTGGCGATAGACTGCACGCCTTTTTCCAAACACCATTGTGCACTGCTGGAGAGAGTGTTGGAAAGCAGCTATGTCAGAAAGACCCCTTTGCT
>NW_025803005.1:0-3258 GCF_021613505.1 Equus quagga
TATTTCTACACAATAGAAAAAGTCATATTTCCATACACTAGCAGTGAACAATTAAAAAAGGAAATTAAGAAAAAATTCTTTACAATAGTATCAAAAGAATAAAATACTTAGGACTAAATTTAACCAATGAGGTGAAAGACTTGTACACTGAAAATTGCAAAATGTGGTTCAAAGAAATGAATGACCTAAGTAAATGGAAAGATCCTGCGTTCGTGGTTTGGAAGACTTATCGTTGAGATGGCAATGCCACCCAAAGTGCCCTCAGAGTCAAGGCAATCCCTGCCAAAAGCTCGATGGCCGGCCATTGTTACAGAGATGGAAACACAGATCCAAAAATTCATATGGAATTGCATGGGACTCCAATAGGCAAGACAATCTTGAAAAAGAAGAACAAAGTTAAAGGCCTCACTCTTCCGAATTTCAAAAGCTGCTACAAAGCTAAAGTAATCAAACAGTGTGGTACTGGCATAAGGACAGACGTATAGACCAAAGGAACAGAAGTGAGAGCCCAGAAGAACCCTTGCATCTATTGTCAACTGATTTTCTGATGAAGGGGCTGAGACAATTCAACAGGGGTGATAATAGTCTCTCCAACAAACGGTGCTGGGACAACTGGACCTCCACATGCGCGAGAATGAGGGTGAACCTCTGCCTCACACCACAGACGAAAAATAGCTCTGCGTGGGTCAAAGACCTACGTGTAAGAGCGAAAACTGTACAACTCTCAGAGGAAAACATAGGTGTAAAGCTTCAGGACCTTGGATTAGGCGACAGAGGCTCAGATATGACACAAAAAGTACAAGCAATGAAAGAAAAAATACATCAAAATTCGCCACTTGGTGAATCAAAGAAAACTGTCATGAAAGTGAAAAGACAACTCAGAGAAAGGGATAAATGATTTGCAAATCGTATATCTGATAAGGGTTGAGTAGTTAGAACATGTAAAGAAATCTTATAACTCAGCAACAGAAGATAACCCAGTTAAAAAACGGGCAAAGGACTTGAACAGACATTTCTCCAAAGAAAATATAAAATGGCCATCAATGATGTGAAAAGACGCTCGACACCATTAGTCATTAGAGGGAGGTGCAAGTCAGAGGCACAGCAAGATGCCACTTCACAGCCAGGAGCATGGCTATAACAAAAAAAAGGAAAATAAGTGTTGACGATGATCTGGAGAGCTATAACCCCTGTGCACTGCTTGTGGGATTGTAAAATGGTGCAGCCACTGTGCAAAACAGATTGGCTGTCCTCAAAAAGTTAAACTCAGAGTTACCACGTGACCAAGAAATTCCACTGTTGGGCATATTCCCCAAAGAACTGAACACAGGTTTTCCAACAAAAACTTGACATGAATGTTCATAACAGCTCTATTCACAACAGCCCAAAGGTGGCCATAACCGTGATGCCTATCAGCCAACGAATGGATGAGCGAAACGTAGTATACCTGTACAGCCGAGTATTGTTTGGCCTTAAAAGGAATGAAGTACGTGCTACAACTTGGAGGAGACTTGAAAATGTGCTAAGTGAAATAAGCCAGACACAGAAGGCCATGTGTTGTGCGATTCCATTTCCATGAAATGTCCCGAATAGACAGAGTCAGAGCCAGAAGCAGACGAGCAGTCGCGGGGGCTGGGGGCTGGGGGCTGGGGGAGCAGTGACCAACTGCTTCGGGGTTTCCTTTCGGGGCGATTAATCTATTCTGGAATTAGATAGTGGGGATGGCTGCACAACACTGTAAATGCACTAAATGCTGCTGAATTGTACACTTCAAAATGGTTAAAATGGTGAATTTTATGTTAAATGAATTTTACCTCAATTTCTCAAAAAACTGACAGTACTGAGCGCTAGTGAGGATGCAGAGCACCCAGCCTGCTCACACATTGCTCTCGGGCATGGAAAAGGCACAGCTGCTTTGGGAAGCTGTTTAGTAGCTTCTTATACACATACATTCACCGCGGGATCCATCCAGCCCTACGTCTGGGTATCCACCCAAATGGAATGACGTTCAAACAAAAAGTGGTATGTAAATGTTTATTCCAGCTTTATTCACCATTGCCCCAAACTGGGACCAAGCCAGATGTTCCCCAGCTGGTGAATGGCTAAACAACCGCGACACATTCATAAACGGAATCCCACTCAGCAGCAGAAAGGAACGAGCTCTTGATGAGCGGGGTAACCCGGGTGAATGGCAAAGGCGTATGTGAACCACAGAAGCCGGGCTCAGAAGGTTCCGTACTTGGAATATCGTTCATCTATAAAAAGGAACAAACTATGATACAACAACAAGCTGGATGGACAGCCAGAGAATCGTGCTGGGTGAAAAAGCCAGTCCCGAAATGTTACACACTGTATGATTCCATTGATAGAACAATTGTGAAATGGCAGAATTAGAACAATCGTGAAAGGATGAAATTAGAAACAAAGAGCAAATTAGTAGTTGCCAAGGAGTCAGGAGGGGCTCGGGAGGGAAGGAAGCGGCCATGGCCATACAAGGGCAACGTGAGGGACCTCACGCACCTCACTCCTCTCTCAGCCTGCACGCCCCCTTTGCCCCGGCGCCCCCAGCACTGGCCAGCGCCCCTCCCCTGTAAAACCAGCTTGGGCGTTTCCCTCCCTCCTAGCTTACTGCTCCCCAAATGGGCCATGGGTCCGTCCCCACACCTGGACATGGCCCCCTTGGTTCAGGCCCACCCTCTCTGTGCCCCTGGCCCTGAGGGGCCTGTCAGTGAGTGGACGTCCTTGGGGGAGACCAACGCCTTGAAGATCACCCCTTCTCTTGGACCATTTTGTTAAAATACAGGAGACGTTGATGCAGTCACAGCTTCTCTTAACTGCCCAGGGAAAAATCCTGGCTTCTCTCTCCTGTTTCTTCCACTTCCTGCATCTGTGCACACATCTGTCCACACTGCCTGGGACACCGCCACATGCTCCCTGAGGCCTCTCTAGTTCTGGATTCCCACCTCCACTCACCCAAGTCTGGGCATGTCCTTTGCTTTCAAACATCTCCCAGGATTCCCCACGTGAAGTCTGTCCTCCAGGGACGGGTCCTCCAGGTCTGGGGCTGGCCGCCTGTCCAGCCTCCTCTCAGACCACCTGGGCCCTAGGACCCACCCGCTCCAGCCCTGCAGACCCCCGGGAGCTTCCTGAGCCCTCCATGCCTGTACCGCCTGGCCCAGGCGGATCCCTCTACCGGTCCTGCATCCCCAGTGGGGCCTCCCTGCCCTTCCCCGTATGTGCCTCTGTCTTGCAGACATC